>NW_020449664.1:1063645-1083898 GCF_003343035.1 Apteryx rowi | reverse complement strand
AAGAGAAGACTGAGAGGGGATCATATCCATGTGTTTAAATATCTGAAGGGAGGGTGCAAAGAAGACAGAACCAGGCTCTTTCGGCGGTGCCCAGCGACAGGAGGAGAGGCAATGGGCACACTGAAACACAGGCAATTCCACCTGAATGTAAGAAAACACTTTTTTTCACTGTGAGGGTGACAGAGCACAGGAACAGGTTGCCCAGAGAGGTTATGGAGTCTCCATCCTTGGAGATATTCAAAATGTGACTGGACACAGTCGTGGTGASCCTGCTCGAGCAGGGGGGTTGGACTAGATGATCTCCAGAGGTCCCTGCCAACCTCAACCCTTCTGTGATTCTGGGAGGAGCAATGAGCAGAGAAGCGCCCTGCGCAGTCAGTCCAGACGAGCGGGATCTAAGCCCGCAGGATGAAATCTGCCTGGTGCGTGACCCACCTTGGTCTCTCCGTCTGCTTTATGCTGTGCCAGGTTGAGCCTGGCCTGAGCTCTCTAGCCCTGGCCTCCCGTCCAGCCCTGCAGCAACTCTTGCGGTGCCGGGTCTGTGGCACAGGTGACCATGCCGGGCACCCTGGCTGGGAAGGCTGTGAGCTGCAGTCCCTGCACCCCTCGTCGTCTTCTGCACCCCCCCCCCCTTTTATCCGTTGCAGGGCTATGCGAGAGGCGCTGATGCCAGCAGAGAGGCAGCAATGAGGCGGGCTGGCCATCAGCCCCGCTTGCGATTGCGACCCAATGGGCAATGCAGCCCTCAGGCGGCTGCGCTGCCTCCACGCTCCCACCGCCTGCAATGAGCAAGCCCGTCTAGCCCGAGCTGCGTGGGGCTCTCTGGGGCAGAGAGCGTGGTTCCGGAGACCGGGAGAGAACGTGGCCGTGGTGGAACTGCGATCTGGCAGCAGCTCCGGTTGGAGTTGGCTATTCCTGAGAGAAACGGCAGGTTATGCCAGACGTTCACCACATCACAGTATTATGGAAATGCAAAGTGGAAACCCAGAAGATGTGAAGACTACAGCAGGGAGTGAGTCTGGAAATTGAGACTGAGACATGAACGTCTTCACAGCAGGAATGCAGCGTCACCTTATTATAATCTTTACAGCTTCTGTTTTCTGATAACCGGGCAGTAAGAGCTGACTCTATAATAACCCCTGTGGTGGGGAGCTGTACCATCAGCTGGAGAATAAGAAGAGCGTAGACAGCATCGCTGAAAGGGAAGGAACACCCTGTGTGGTGATCCAGCACAAGCTCTACAGAGAGCTGTTATCTGAGTGGGGGGATACGCATGTCAGAGAGGACGTCTGATGTTGTAGGAGGAAGATCAGTACAGGTAATTATGATCCTTGTTTGTCTGAGAGAGTGTTTTCAGGGGAGCTGGGCTGACAGGATGGCGGTACCACAATAAAAGGACTTTGTGACACAGTCGTTTGCTTTCAGTTTACAAAATTATACATTCCCCCCTGTGGCAAAGAAGAACATTTCCTAGTTTCATACAGAAACTCATAGGCATGGCACTTCCGTGTAAGCCAGCCACTCCCAGACTTCTGGATGAAGGCATATCCTGGAAGCACTTGGAGAAACTCTCTCCCACACTGGTATTTGAAATGGGTCTTTACTGAGACCAATAAAGAAATATTAAAAAACACTGAAATCTTGAAGGATGCCAGAAACCTGGTATTCAACTTTGGTAATCTGTGTCTATTTTCTGTGGTAATTTCTTCAGGACAGCTTTGTGAGATGAAATGTTGATGTTTGTGTCCTTCTGTGGTCTACTGAGACATATCAAACCTAGCCTTGAGGGCCCAGTGAGAAATCCAGTCTCATGAATTTGGGAAATGTTAAAGGAGTTGTTTTTCAAAATTGGATGCCTAACTTGGGCACATAACTGCAGGGATTGGGGCCAGCTCCCATGAGAACTCAGCACTTCTGGAAATTAAACTATTAACCAGGTGCTGGGCCCTTAACTTCTCCAAGAGCAAGTGTTGGGCTTTCCCAAAACCGTATGTACCCAATTACCAAATGTTGTGAAACCAGGAACTTCTCCAAGTCATGTCTCGCTGCTTGTTTTGAGAGATGGGACTTTTCCAGATCAAGAATTCTTCTTTGAGCAAAAAAACACCATCGCTTGTATCACAGCTTGCTACAGTGATAGTGCCAGCCTCGCTGTTAATAGTCCAGACCTGATCACAAATGCTTCCTTTGGACACAGGGCCAAGGAAAATAGTGTGATTCACTGTGTTGTTAGGGTGGCAGGAATCTCTCTGCAGGGTCCAACCTCCTATCCAACGCAGAGCCAGCTCCATGGTCAGACCAGGCTGTCCTTCTTGTTTTGGGGGTCCCAGCACTGGACACAGCATCTAGATATGGTCTCACCAGTCCTGAGTAGAGGAGGACAGTCACTTCCCTCAGTCTACTGTCTTTGGTCCTGTTCATACAGTGCGGGATGCTGTTGGCCTTTATTGCTGCCAGGGCATGTGGCTGGCTTATGTCCAGCTTGCTGCCCACCAGACCAGGGCCCCTAAGACCTTTTCTGCAGAGCTGCTTGCCAGCCTGGCGGTCCCAGCCTGTGTCATTGCCAGGGGTTCTTCCTTCTCAGGGGCAGGACTTGGCACTTGCCCTTGCTGGGTTTCATGGGGTTCCTACTGGCCTGTTCCTCCAGCCTGTCCAGGTGCCTCTGGATAGCAGCCCTGCCCTTGACCATGTTGACTGGTCCTCCTGGTTTGGTGTCAYCTGCAAACTTGACAAGAGTGCACCCTGTCATCTTCTCCATATCACTAATGAAGACGCCAAACAGAAGAGGTCCCCGAACAGACCCCTGTGACGCTCCACTTGTCACTGGCCGCCAAGCAGAGAACGACCTATTAACCACCACTCTCTGAGACTGATGATCCAGACAGTTTTCCACCACTGCTCTCACTGATGTCGTTCTTGTTTTGACATACACAAACTGAGTACGCTTTTCTTCACGTATTCTCTGCACTTGCTTCTACCGGCTGGGCAACCTCATTCACCCTGGCCTTTCCGTGGTCACAACTGACTCAGGAGCCAAGAGCTTCGTTAAAGGTGGTGTTTCTCTTTGCTGACTATAACGGGCTTGTGCGCTGTTTTTTCTCAGCACTTTGGACTGTCACTGATGCAGTTGATATTACTAAAACTGCGCTGCCCACTGCAAACATCGTTCAAACAGTAGTTCAAAGACATTTATAACAAATTGCAGTCCAGACTCATCTGTTCTCTTTTTCCCCCCCGAACATCCCTTTTTAAAAATCCCCATGGGCAAATTTCTGTATGATTCTCTTATAAATCCCACAGTTGTAATGCTCAGACTTATCTGAAAAAGGTTATAGTAAAACACTCTACTTCAGCTGGTGTTGCTACAGCTGCTTGTTTGTGCATCTAACCCTGAACTTCCAGCTCCTCGGTACCAGACAGACACTGCCGTGCTGGAGTGGGTTGTGGGGAGCACAGGGGTATGAGGAGACGCTGAGAGAGGGGGGTTAGTTCAGCTGGAGAAGCGAAGGAGGAAGGGAGACCTTACTGCTCTTTGCAACTGCCTAACGGGAGCGGGGAGAGCTGATGGAGCCAGGCTCTTCTCGGAGMTGCACGGTGATGAGACAAGAGGCAACAGGCACAAGGTGCAGCAAGGGACATTCTCACTTGATGTCGGAAAAAAATCCTTCGGGCACTGGACCGGGGCCCAGAGAGCTCCATCCTTGGAGATGCTCAGCACTTGTCTGGCCACAGCCCTGAGCAGCCTGTGCTAACGGGCACTGGCCCAACCAGGGCTTGAACCAGGGGCCCCTTCCCACCAGCACGAGTCTGTGATCTCTGGAATTAATTTCTCATCTGTTTTTGCAAGAACAACATTACAGACTTTTCCCATTGCTTTCCTCAGGGAAAGAGTTTTCTCTGGGAAATTTTTCTTTTGCAGATGAGCTGCCCTGGAGTTCCCTGTTATCTGGACCAGCCAAGAAACAGGAATAAGCAATATTTGGCATTTCCACTTCGGGCTGCCCAGAATGTGACAAAAGCTCCACACTGCATCGTGTGACAGTGGTTGATGGATCACAGACTGCCATTTTTTCCTGACACTTGACAGGGAAAATTTTTAGCTGAAGGAAACAGCAGTGTCTCAAGCTACTCTGTAGCAGGAAACAGATGTGACTAGTTGTATTTTCATTCAGTTTAACTGACCACTGGGATTCATATTTTAGAAAAAAAAAGGTAACAATATTTGCACCTATATGACCCAGCTATGAAACGGGGCAAGGCTGACCTGATTTACTTGCACTTGTCATGGGCTAAGAGCATGCGCAAGTTCAACCATCGTGGATCAGGCGATGTACAGTGACTTGCTGCTGCGTGGTGATGTCCTAGCACTGCAGTGAGCAGAGGCGGCTGTAACAACCTGCACAGAGCCCCAGAAAACAGAAAGCAGAGTCCTGGCACCAGTCCCAGGGACGGTTTTCTTCCTGTCCAGCTTGTGCTCAGCAAAGGACAAGGAAAGTCTCTGCTGCTGCCATGGAGCAGCACGCTCGCCTGGAGATGTCAGCCTGGAGCAGGCACCTCCTGGGCAGCCACAGCACCTGCCTCCCTGTCTCTGTCCTCCCCTCTTCCGACGGCCGGCTCCGTTCTCCTGCTGCGGCGGGGAAGAGTCAGCTCCGAGGCCGCTCATCCAGGCCTTGCCCATGCTCCCCCAGCTTGATACCAAGCCTGCCAATTAGTGCACTTTTAATAAGATGCTTTGAATAGAAAGCTGAAGTTTAAGAAAAAAGTTTTCTTGCTTCTGGTTTGTCCACTTGGGACACGTTGCCCACAGGCTTCTCTCCACAGAGAGAACACACCACTAGGGTTTTAGTGCTAATTACTACAAGTGAAGCGCTCTGGGCTTTGCCACCTATCGTGGTTTTGTGTGACTTATAAACAAGGCACAAAGGGAGCTGTTAAAAGTTTGTTTGAGGCATTCACTTATGCAATAACTTTGAATCTTTTTACATCTGCTGTAATCAATTGCGTCATAAGGTAGAAGGTGCAGAATGAGAAATGGAAAAGGCATATGTCTTTTCTACCTAGCCTTCCCGTCTTTGACACATTCACACTCTAGATAAAAAAAGTACGCACCAAGTTGTTAAAGTATTAAAGGAAAACAAGTTAAATAATTTAACAGTGCTTTAGCAATCAATATGAAATAGCTGAATGACAGTAAACTTGGTATAAAATATAAATTATTGCATTGGGAAGTACAAAGATGAATTTCCACAATCATTTGTATACAGATTTGGCCTCCGTGCCCAAATTCCTGCTCTACTCTGAGGCAGTATATCTGTGTTATATATGCATACTACAGCTGTGTCTGATCTACCAGTTGTTATAGGTATGCAGGAGAGGTTGATATTCCTGCCCCGTACTGGGTGCGGGTGCGTGAGGAGGCACAGGTCTGTATCGGGCATGAGACTCACTACAGGACTGATGCAAGCCAGATTGCAGCTGCGCGTCTGCAGCGGGTGCCGCAGCAAAGGTGCATTGGCCAGGGCTGCAGCGTCTGGCCTAAGCGCCTGGACAGAGCTCTCACGACGTGATGCTGGGCCAGAGCTTTTCATAGAAATGTGTGATTTACAGCTTTAGGTAAGAACTTGCTTCACTGTTAGAGGAATTTAGCAAGGGTGTTGTGGCAAAGCTGGAGGCCAGCGTGCAGCATASCCTGAGCAAATGGACAGAGGAAGGTTTTAAAGCGAAAGACAGTGCTTCTGGTTTGATAACCAGAATTCAACAGAGAGACCAGCACTGATTTATTGACCTGTGTGGAGTAATAACGTGATGTAATACAAGGATGACACAAACTCACCCGCATTAGTCATCTTATGCTCTCTGTTCATCAATGGCAAGAAGCTGCTGTTTTCAGGGCTACTTGCCCAACTTCTCTGTCAGGCTGGGACAGCTCAGACACACTTTTCCTCTGGACACCAAGGCTATGGCAGAACAGCTTGAGCATCTCAAGAATCTCCTTCCAACACCCATCATTTCTTACCTTTGGTATTTTCAAGGCTATTTTGCAGTTGCAGGCTACTTTTGATGCCAAATAAGGCACAAGATATCCAGGAGATTTCTGGAATGCATTGACGATAGTTTCCTGAAACAGAAGATCAAAGAGCTGATGAGGGGAGATGCTCTGCTGGACCTGATACTCACAAGCAATGAAGAACCAGCTGGGCATGCAAAGGTCAGGGCAGCCTTGGCTACAGCGACCATGAGAAGGTGGAATTTAGGATCTTGAGATGAAAGAGCAAGACAATAAGTGTCAGGCCCCTGAGGGCACTAACAGGCTTTAATGACCTTGACCAGCCTCAGCTGGGGCCTGCACCCACCCCCTCTCCATGGGCCCAGGATCACGTAAAAGCTCAGCCCTGGGCCTTAATCTGTGCCTCAGCTGTGCTGGAGAAGTGGTGGTTACCAGCTGTGTTATAGCCATGCCTGTGCCTTGCTGTGGGCCCTGATGTACAGGCTGACTTTGTGGCTTGACCTCAGACCTGCCTTGTCACTATAGACTTGATTCTGACCCTGACCTGTGGAATGACTTTCTGACTTGACCATGGACCTTCCTCATCACCTGTGAATTTGCCTGGCAACCTTGACTCTTGGCTGAACCTGGCTGTGATCTCTGGGTCTGCCCTGTTTGCCTCGCTTAGGCACTATGGGGCCRGGTCCTGGCTGGTGAGGGTCCTGCTCTGCCAGGCATGTTGCTGTACTTGGCCCCTCATACCTTAGGCATCAGCCAGCCCTTGCTGCTCCCTGGCAAAGAGCAAGATCACAGCTGTGGACTTCAGGAGAGTAGATTTTAGCCTGTTCAGGGATCTGCTTGGAAGAATCCCATGGGCTATGGTCCTGGAGAGAAGAGGAGTCCAGGATACCTGGCTGATTTTCAAAGACAACCTCCTTCAAGCTCAGGAATGGTCCATCTAGTGAGCAGTATATCAAGCAAAGGCAGCAGGAGGCCTGTGTAGATGAACAAGGAGCTCCTAACTTAACTCAGACCTAAGAAGAAAGCATACAAAGGAGGAATATAGGGACATCGTCTGAGCATGCCGGTATGGGGTTAGGAGAGCCAAAGCCCACCTGAAGTTGAATCTGGTGAGGGATGTGAAGCACAACAAGAAAAGCTTCTACAGGTATATCAGCAGTGAAAGAAAGACTGAGGAAATGCRGGTCTGCTGCTGAATGGGGCAGGTGCCCTGGTGACAAAGGATACAGAAAAGGCCAAAGTACTCACTGCCTTCTTCACCTTGGTCTTTACTGGTAAGAATTGCTTTCAGCAACCCCGTGTCCCTGAGACCAGTGGGAAAGTCTGGAGCAAGGATGACAGCCTCAGTGGAGAAGGATCAGGTTAGGGAACACCTAAACAGAGTGAACATACCCAAGTCCATGGGCCCTGATGGGATGCAACCATGAGTGCTGAGGGAGCTGGCCAAAGTCGTTGCACGGCCGTTCTCAATTATCTTTCAAAGGTCATGGTGATCAGGAGAGGTGCCTGAGGACCGGACAAAAGCAAATATCACTCCTATCTTCAAGAAGGAAGATCCAGGAAGCTACAAGCTAGTCAGCCTCACCCTGATCCCTGGGAAGGTGATGGAGCAAATTCTCCTGGCAGACATCTTCAAGCATATTAAGGGCAAGAAAGTGATTGGAAGTATTCAGCATGGCTTTACGAAGGGGAAATCATACTCAACCAACTGACAGCCTTCTGCAACGAAATGACTAGCTTGGTGGATAAGGAGAGAGCAGTGGATGTTGTTTATCTTGACTTTAGCAAGGCTTTCAGCACCGTCTCCCATAACATCCTCATTGACAAACTAGTGAAGTATGGACCAGATAACTGTATGGCGAGGTGGAGTGAAAACTGGCTGAGCTGCTGGGCTCAAAGGGTTGTGATCAGTAGCATGAAGTCCACCTGGGGGCTGGTCACTTGTGGCGTCCCCCAGGGGTTGATCCTGGTGCCAGTACTGGTTTAMTATCTTCACCAGTGACCTGATGATGTGACAGAGCGTACGCTCAGCAAGTCTGCTGATGATGCAAAAAAGGGAGGAGTGACTGATACACCAGAGGGCTGTGCTGCCATTCAGAGGGACCTTGACAGGCTGGGGAAAAGGGCCAATGGGGATTTTGTGAAAATCAAAGGGAAATGCCAAGTCCTGCAGCTGGGGAGGAATAACCYATCAGTACAGGCTGGGGGCCAATGGGCTGGAAAGCAGTTTTGCAGAAAGGACCTGGGAGTCCTGTTGGACGCCAAGTTGAGCACGAGCCAGCAATGCACCCTCGTGCCAGAGATGGCCAGCAGCATCCCGAGCTGCATCATGAAGTGTTTCCAGCAGATTGAGCAATGTGATCCTTCCTCTCTGCTCAGCACTGGCGAGGCCACATCCTGGAGTGCTGTGTCCAGTTAGGGCTTCTCAGTACAAGAGAGACATTGACATACTAAAGTGAGTCCAGCCAAGAGCCAGGGACACGATTAAGGGCTTGGAGCCTCAGACATAGAAGGAGAGGATGAGGGATGTGTGATTGTTTAGCCCAGAGAAGAGGAGGCTCAGAGGGGTTTATCAATGTGTATAAATACCTGACGGGAGGCAGTAAAGAAGACAGAGGCAGACTTTCATCAGTTGTATCCAATAAATGGACAAAAGGCAATAGGCATAAACTGAAATATGGGAAACTTCACTTAAACATAAGAACTTTTTTACTGTAAGGGTGATAAAACAAGGTCCTGAGCAACCTGCTTTAGCTGACCCTGCTTTGAGCAGGGGGGGTTGGACTAGACAAACCCTGGCGGTCCCTTCCAACCTCCCGCTTTCTGTGATTCTGTCATTTGGGTACATGTGGCATGTGTGGTGGAGTCTGCATCTCTCTGGTTAGGACTCCAGAGCATGGCTGTGGTAGAGCACAGCTGCAGAGAAACGTACCGGGAGGGCACATGGGCAGCAAAGTAACATGAGCTGCAGGTCAGTCCTCTTCCTCCTCCCAGTGTGGCAGYAATTTGGATGATGCCCACCTCAGGGGCTCTGTTGCTATTTAGTGTTTCCCTTTATGTATTTGACCTATCCTTATTCAGTAACTAGTGTCCAGCTCTTGCCAAGACTGTGGAACAACAAAATGTTGATTACAGTAGATACAAGATTTGTCTCATTAAATCTGACTACATGAACCACTTGCCTTTCTCATAAAGATGCATTTACTTTGCAGTGCTGAATAGAAAAGTCATAAGATGCTAAAAAAAATTCATTGGCTTTGGTCTTACCCCAGGTTTATTGTTTTAATGCATAAAGACAAGAACCAGTCAAGATAGAGTTGTCTGAGAAAGAAGCCACAGAATAAAGTCACAGGTAAAACAGCAGTAATGCTGTTCATGGAAGACAGCATGCTCAAGAGATTCAATGAGAATCAGTACTGAAAGCACCAAGGTACTAACAAAAACGCAGTCTTAGATTTTAGAGGGTAACAAATGTGCCTTCAGTGAGCCTTCCTACAACGCCAGCTTGTAAGGGACGAGACCCAAATAACTGTGCTGTGAACCCAAACGACGCCCCGAAAGAAGGTTCCTGAAACGGGAGAAAGCCCCAGAAAGTTACAGGGAGGGGCCTGGTGTCACTTCTCTTGACTAACTGGTGTCAACCACTCGGGTCTGGAAGTCCAGGAACTGGGGCAATAAATAGGGGCATGTACGAGCCCAGGATGGGCTCCCTACGCTGAGCATCCCTGTTGGCAGGTCTGATGCTGGACCCAGGACTGGTGCTCTCCCTATCTCTTTATTTCTTTCTCTCTTTTTCTTTTCTCTTAAAGCTGTTAAGAAACGCAAAGCCTACTTTGGTTTAGATATAATTGGGAGAGGGCCAGCGTTGGTAGGATGTTTGTTCCATTAAGGCTGAGGTTTACACGTCTCATAAAGCCGCATAGCTCGGGTAGAGCTAATTGTGAGAGGGCCAATGTTTGCAGGATATTTGTTCCTTTAAAGTTGATGCTTATGTAAAGACCTCGAGTGTTATCTCGCCTTAGTCCACACCGAAGGGGATCTGCAAATCTGAGTCACTTGCCCCCACCACCCCCTTCGGAGGTGGGAGGTGACACAGCTGTATTTAGTTGAAATGCCAGAATTAACCTAAACTATGGATTGCCCATCTCCACATATCTTCTGTGAAGGAAACAGCATCTCACCAGTCTAATGTTCTTCAAATCTATCAGTAAAATAACAGAAAAGGGATAAAATCCAGAGTAAGAAGCTAAGAAGCCAAGTCATTATGTGGTTAAAAATGAGATGATGCCAGGTAGCAGAAGGCTGGTGAGAATACATGTCCAGCTGCTGCCACAGCGAGGGAGTCAAGGGGCGCTGGGATGTGTGCAAGTATCTGCAGTTTGTTCTTGGTCCCTTTCCTCATCATTACTAATGACTGATTTCCTTCTGAATGCTGCCAGCTGTTTTACGGAAAACGTCACATACTAGATGTGCATCTTGTAGGGGGATAGCAGTCCAAAATGCCGTATGAAAACTGTCAGCAGAACACAACAAAGTTGACAGAATCTAGTTGTCCTTCCATAAGTGGACCTACAAACATCCTTGTGCTGGTCAGAGAATCAAGACAGGAATACACCAGTTTCATTAAATCTGAACTGAAGAGGGGGCAGAATGGGCTCTTCTGACAGTGGAGAAGGAAGAGGGATCTCATTGCCTAAAACAAAATAATCCAAGCACAGTGGAAGCTGGCAGATACTAGATATTTTCTGCAGTGGATGCTTCATTTATGTTCTGGCAGATGCCTCTAGGAAAGAAAATGTTCTTATTTCTATGGTTTTAACAGGCTCCCTGAAAATAAATGCACAGGCAAGGCACTACTGGACCTGAGCCCCCCACCTGCAACATTTCATGTAAAAAGACAACAAATACTTGGTGATACTGCACCATAATTTACACAGGTGGCGTTCTGACATGAACAATGCAAAAGAGTAATTGCGGGCTCAAAAAAACCTGGTATATGTTTTGTGGACAAAAAGGATGGGAGGATGGTCTGCACGCAGTTCTGTGCTCACTGCAGTCGTTCCGATCTCTGTCCTGGTGTACACATCAGCTGGGGTCACTCCAGCGCCTTTCAGCAAGGGGGGATCCCTGCAACAGGCATGCTGGGTGCTGGGGGCCAGGCTTAGAGCCAGCCCAGGTGCTGCCCATGCACAGTGCAGGAGGGAAGTCATGAGACAGAATTGTTATTGTTATCAAGTTCTGTTGTGAACGGACCCACTATCCCCAAGGTGAGAGCTGCTCCTGCTGTCACATATCTGAGGAAAGGCCAAGGGCTGCAGCCTGGTCCACAGGGGAAGATCCTGGCAATTTATATTCCATCATTACTTGAACATTTAAAATAAAGATTTCAGGAGCTGGAGACAAGATTTCTATGCCTTTCTGTCAGCTTTCCCCAACTCTCTACCTTTTCTCCTTACCTGGGGAGGAGAGAAGGGGGAGAAGCAGAGCTTGGGGAACAGTCTGAAAATGGGATCACTGAGTGAGCTCAGATCACACGGTGGGGAGGTGGTAGCTTCTTGTCTGAGTCTGATCTAAACTAGTATCACGGTGAAACGATGTTTTTGGAGCATAAGAGCATGAGAATTACTGGTTGAAAGTGGAGGTGGGGTGGAGTTTGACCAGGGCTTACAAGTCATCAAGGCAGTAGATACGGTGAATGCAAAATTGCTGTTCACCAAATCCTGCAGCACTAGAAGGAGGGGGCACTCCATGAAAGTAGCGGCAGATAAGATTAAAACAGGCAAAAGCAAGTACTTCTTTATGCAGCAGGCAGTGAACTTCTGGAACGCACTGCCAGGGGAGGCTGCAGAGGCAGACACTACCCAGAGATTCAAAATGAGAGGCAGATGCATTCACAGACTGCAGGTTCATACACAGGCACCGGCAGGACTGTTCCTGCTGATGTTCCCAATATGACAAGTCTGGATGCTGGGGGGCATGAAGAGAATGGACCACCCGAAGTGGCCAGGTGTGGGTGCTCTCCCTAACTAGCATCTCCTTATTGGCTTCTCCTTTAGAGTCAGGCATTAGTCCATCTCTAACAGAACTTCATGGGTCCTCCTTGAAAGTGTGTGGGGGGGAGAGGGCAGGGAAAAATGGGGGCTGAGGAAAAGAAAAGAGAGACAGAAAAAGCAACTCACTCTGGAGAACAGCAGAAGGGATCAAAGATGCAAAGTTAGGGAGCAGCGGTGTACACAGAGCAGACACCTACAACAGCACCAACTGCTCCAGAAGGCCACGCAGGAAGCAGGTAAACACTGCTCGGAGATGTGAGTGGGTCCTTATGTCCACTGTACGATGCACGCCCCTCAGTGAGCAGGAAACTGCCCCTTAGTTGAGCTCCCTTGTCCTGATGGCCATCTTGGCCAGGGCCGGGAGGAGACTGGTGAAAGGGACCCATGATCTGGTGCAAACTGGGATGAACAGATGTCAAATGAAAAAGTTAAATTGGCACCAGAACCTCAGTAAGAGGGTTCGGAGAAGTCAGATAAACCTCAGCTACAAGCAGGGGTTTGGACTAGAGACCTCCGGAGGTCCTTTCCAACCTTATTCTATGTGCACGTAGAAGCGTCTCCTTGGTGCAATTCGCAGCTTCACATTGTTCAACCCGCCTCAGTGGTGCGTGGGGGAAGCCTCCATGACAGCAGCCTTAGCAGGTGAGAGATGCACAGGAGCTGCACTCCCACAGATCTCACCCAAGATAGGAGAAGACTGCAGAACTTCAGGCAGCCATTGCCTCCCGGAGTGACCAGTAGTGAATGCAATGGTAAGACACCCCAAACACTAGGCAAGCTGCATGGGGTCTGTCTAGTCTCTCTGTCCACAGTCCAAGACAGACTACTGGTCTGACCAAGCAGGTCCCTTTGATTCTCATACCTCCAGTACCAAACACCCCTGTCACTGCTGGAGATGAGAACCTACCTTTCTTTTACCGCTGACATCAACTCCAGAATGGAAGAGTCATCATGTAGAGGCCCACAAGGCAGAAGAGAGGCCATGCATCATGCCTGGAATTCTATGATGTTTAGACCTAGATGATCAAACCAGATGGGCTTGAGGTCTGCTCCACTCTGGAGGCTGCCTAGCTCAGGCAGGGAGTGACACAGAGGTATTCAGGAAGCAAACAATTTCTTGCAAAACTTCACAGAATCACAGAATCGCTGAGGTTGGAAGGGACCTCTGGAGATCATCTAGTCCAACCCTCCTGCTCAAGCAGGGTCACCTAGAGCACATTGCACAGGATTGCATCCAGGCGCGTTTTGAATATCTCCAGAGAAGGAGACTCCACCACCTCTCTGGGCAACCTGTTCCAGTGCTCTGTCACCCTCACAGTGAAAAAGTTTTTCCTCATGTTCAGATGGAAGAAGTGTCACTAAGTGTCACTAAGCCATGACATGTCAAAGGCACTGGTTTGAAATAGGCAACTCATGGCTCTACTAAAATTCACTAGGCAGATTACAAACTCAGAGTGGAGGAAATTATCTTTCTTAGGAAGAGGATGGGTAAAGCAGATTCTAGAAAGGCTCAAGCACACCTTCACCTACAGACAGAGAAAGTGCATAAAGGCTTATGGAAAATGCTGGAAAACATAGAACCAATCTAAATTACTCAGCTAAAATTGCTCAACTGAGGGTTTTAAGGTATTGAACTAACCTATGGATGTATGAACACAGGGAGTTAAAAACAACAACAAAAACAAAACAAGGCAACTGTTTTTAAGGTTTCATGATAGCAGATAACAAAGCTTTTGATGGAAGCTTCTAAACAAGGGCTTGGAGTAACATTCCTAGAAAAATACGTGATCACATACTAGAAGAGCCTAAACTGCAACTCAGTAACAGTATGCACAGATTGAAATGGTCTCTCTAATCAAGCCGCATCTTTCTTCAAGTATAGTGTCCAAGACAGGACAACGTGCCAGTGAGGCTGCCCCAGTGCTACATAGAGCAAGACTGCTTTGCACGCACTGAAGCTACCCGTTTGTCTGCACATCCCGGTATAGCAGTTGCCTGTTTTGCAGCAGCATGACTTCTTGACTCATACGCAGCTTGTGTGCCTTTGTAGCTTAGATCCTTTTCCGCAGAATAGCTAATTCCATAGAATTCTGTTTTTTCAGATCGCATATCCAGGATGTTCTGATCATTTCAAATTCTCATCCTTGTCTGGAGTGTGAACTGCAGCCTTTCCTGGTTTGTTATAATGCAATAATTCTATTCCCTGTTGCTGTCATCAGTAAGTCAGATCAAGAACAAACACCACAGATCCCCATTCAAGATATTCTGATAGCAAAACATTGACAATGACTCTTGGAGGATGAAACACTGTTTAAGAGAAAGCTTAAACCTATTTCATTACGAACCACTGATATTAAAAAGTTGTACATAAACTGTTTATAAACATAATGAAAATGTAACATTTTATAAAAAGTACTGCAATCAAACAGAAAATCCAACAGAGTAACAAGGATAAAGCCTTTGTGACCACAAAACTGTGCAATTCTATATGGTGGCAAAATACTGGTACAAAAAACAAGTCACTTCTCCTGACCAAGTCTAACTGGTTCACCTCATAACTCATGCTTCATCTCAGGCAGTAAAATTGTTCTCGTTTCCTAGTCTTTGGGCAGGGTCATTTGATAGCACCTGCCAGTGTGTTCGGGCCCTGTAGGAGCAACAGCAATCCGAGCACACCCTTAGAAAAGAACAGTTAGCTGAAAGAAATGTCCACAAGAGGGATCTTATGCTGGGTTCCAAGCCATTAAGGGCCACAGCATGGCCTGATGCTAGGTGCTGACTGGAGGCAGCACAAGGTATATAGTAGCATGGAAGCGTTTGATGTATTTTCTTGGCAAACTGGAGGCTTGCTTGAACCTTCCCACCACCATGACAAGCAATTACTTTGTCTAGAGCAAAAACATGGATTGCCAAGGATTACTCCTCTTATCATTGGGGCACTGCTCCTTTTTTTTTTTTTTTTCCATTAGGGTGTTGATCTTTTCAGGCTATTGCAGCTATAGGTATTTCTCCCGGAGAGAAATACGTCACTATCAAGATGCCAGTGCAAAGATTCTCCAGGATCTGCTGCTGCATCCAGAATGCCTCAGGAAAACAAGGAGCTGTATGTCACCTGACATGCTACAGCAAGATGCAACTCCCATCCCTACCCTCCAGCTGCTGTTTCTAAATGCCTCCTGCAAGGTGATGCAAGTCTTCTGGAAGCAAGGACCCGAGACAGACGATTGTTGAGGCATTTTTATTCCGCGTGTCATAAAACTGGCTTGCACAGAGCAAGACGTCCAACACGTCAGTGGAAGTCATATGCAGCTCCATTCTCAATAATGGAGAAAGTGTGATGCCAGTAGACACCGTTATACTTTGCAGTCTGTCTGTGCTTATATCACAGCCCATTAACTGCTCCAGCTCATGTACTGAGCCTAAAGCCTTCCATTAGGATGACAACTCAAGAGCTCCACGAGGAAGGAGTTTGCTTAGCAGGGTTATTCACTCAGAACCTTGGCCCAGCCAGACTGGACTCAGTGCCATGCTTTGCCCTGCTGATGGAGGCCCGGCTAAGCTAAACCCATATGGTCAAGTGGTATTGTGTACAAGGAAATAACCCTCCTAGAACCTGCAGTGAGAGCAGGACCACAGATCAGCCCTGTTAGTAACATCTCCAGGGTATGAGCTGGCCCTTGCATTCAAACATCTCTGTGTTCTGTTTCCCAGTGCCTAGGTAGTACTTTTATTACCCAGGTTTTCTCTTTAGTTGCTCTTCTTCCTTCCAAAATATCCCAGATAATCAAACCTCGTCTTCCACATTTTCATGCAACACCTAGAAAACAAGAAGTCAGTTCTGCAAACTGTTGTTGAAGCTGAGAACTTAAATTTAAAATGGGACTTGCTTATTATTTCCAGAGAAGGAAATTCTAGCAAAATTCTTCAGAAGTCTGCCCAATTCTCCAAATGCAAGGAGAGGTATGGGAGCTAAGCAACTGATTGGATAAATTATGTTAACAGGACTGTGGTGTTTCTGAAAAATACTGGAGAATCTCCTCTGGAGAGCAGAAACTGTATGGTTCAACATCCTTGAGTCTAGTATTTGGGTACCATCTTTCTGTGTGAGAAAACACCAGCACAAGGCATTTAAGGCTTAGCAGTAAGGGGACAGCAATCAAAATACAAATGCCAAATATGCATGTGAACCTTGCAGCATCAGACAAATTCAAGCTCAATTGGCAACCAGATAACTTACTTTTATTATTTACATCATGATGTTTCGAACCCAAACGGTAAGCAAGTGGGTATTGAAAAAATCCTTATGAAGGAGAAGAAATAGCATATGCCAGGCATTAATTACCAAGACTTCTTAAGAAGGGTTTGACTCAAGTATTAAAAACCAAAACAAAACACTTCCCCCTCACCCCCTTCCCCCCCAAAAACCCCACCAATGGTTTCAGCTTGTTCCATAAGAACAGACTGGGGACAGGCAAGGGCGGAGCAAGAAGAGAAAAGAGAGAAAGGGTGCAAGAAGTTGCTTTAAACGAAAACCACTGGAAGTTACAAAATCAAAGGTGATTCATCATCACAGGACTTGAGACACACATGTACAAAACAGATGCCAAGTGTCCCTACAGAAGAAGTTTAAAAACCAAACCAAACCACTTCTTGAGCTCTTACAAGGAAAAAAAGACTACCTTCAGGAGAATCCTCAAAATAGAGAATATCTGCTGTCATCTCGTAAAACCAAAGACTTCCTTAGATATTAAAAAGTAATTTTTGACACTGCCTCCTGCATCTCACACCAAATATTTCAATATTAGATTTCATGATGAAGTTCGCAGAACATCTTTTGTTTTGTGAAACAAACACCTTGTCTGGGGAAAGGGTACTGCATGGTTGTGATGAGCTCTACTAAGGTACAGTCTTGGTGGACCAAAAAAATAACAACAACTGATTTAACAACTGACAGCCACATAAGTAATGGTGACTGTGATCTCACAACAAGTATTCTGTGAAAACACTGTGCCACCAACCAATGTTATTTATATTTGGAAATTTAAATGGGCCAGTTTTCCTGAATGTAATAACTGTAAGTGACCAGGAAGATAAGCATTTAAAATGAGAAATGTAAAATAGGAATTATCATTTAACGACATCCCAAATCAATATCCAAAAAAGAAAAAACAAATAAAATATAAAGTAGAAAGGTAGAAGAAATAGTAAGGATTACTAGTTAGAAGAAAAACACACATAACTTAAGAGAAACTCAGGAAGCAATAAAACATCAATCACCACCAGCATTAAGGACAGTAAGATTTCAGACCCATATTAATGCACACTAGGTCATGCACAGATCCACCAAGAGACGCCGGGGGGGGGGAAGCAAAAATGTAGAAATATTCACCAGAGCTTTTGATCTATATCTGGGACAAAATAAGGGCTGCATTTAATCTTGTATAATAAGAAAGGAACAGAAATGTTAATAAATTTACTAAGGGAAGATATATGGCAGCACTTCCTACAATTAAACATTTTTTCAGTCAAGATGCCCAACCTTCCACATAATTGTCTTAAAGGAACTAGTTGAGACTAACTTGCCTTTGGTCTGTGATAGAATAATGCATTGGTTAATTTGAGACTCAGTCAACGAAGCTTTAGTGACTAGTATCATTGATGTTAGTCAAGCACAACTTCAGAGAAGGCAGTCAAACAAGCTTCCTTTCCTAAATATGTTACAAATACTGATTTGTTACTGAATACAGCTACTTCACTGATAAGGTGAATTTGAAATTACCCAAGAGAACTTCACTCAGTACAACATGAAGCCTTGTTTAAAAACTAGCACTGTAAGAAACTAATATGGCACAGTTTAAATGGATTAAAAACCTCACACATGAACAGATCTCAAAATGCAACAAACAGGAAGACAATAACAAGCATGGCAGAATTTTGCAGTGTCCCTTAAAACCAAGTTCTCATACAGCATATAATAATTTTAATCAATGATCTGGATGATTAAAACACTTCGTCAGTATAATCTGCAAAGGATACAAAAATCAGTGCTGCAATGCCCAGTCAGTCCATATGCAATGAGGTCTTTGAGTTGCCATTAGATATTTTGCTACGAGGCTTAATGTAAAGAGCTCCTGTTGCGACTTCTACAGCCTCTGTGCAATAAGGTTCAACACATCTTTGCTGGCCTTTTAATATGAATTCACAACATCCCTAGCCTTAATAACCACTGTCAGCTTTCACAGGAACTACTGGATCCCATGCCCCAGGCAATCTAAAGCACACAATACAAGACCCTTCACAGACAGTGGATTACCCTCTACCTACTACCACTAGGACTTCTGCAACTTCTCTAGAAGATTTGTTGCACGCCTGTCAGCCCAGACTAAACCAAACRCAGGATATGCTGCTTTCCCTTTGAGAATGGCTTCTAACTATGCCTTCCACCAGAAACTTAAAATTTGAATCATGATACAAGATTAAAGACAACCTTGTTTCTTAGCTTGGATCCAGGCAGGCAAGGACAGAAGAGTTAATATTGCCCTGCTCACCGCTGCACTTTTTCTTTTTTCCTCTTTTCTCCTTAAGGCACTGTGGGAACAGAATAGATATTAAGAATTTAGGGTCCATTCTTATCAACAAAGCCACTCACCTTGACTGCCTACAACTAGAACTAGCAGCCCCTTTCCCCCGTAGTCCTTTGAGGAAGTCACCAGCATCACTCATAGATGAATAAGCACACTAGGGACTAGTGAACTGCATGCCTGGGTGTCTGTCAAATTGAGGTACTGCTAATAGATAAGGTTTTTCTAAAGTGCCTCAGTGTCTGTATGCTGCATGAATAAGATAATCCCAGATAGCACAATGTCTTTTTCCTATGCGCTCCTCAAAACGTGTCATGGCTCTACGCCTTGCCATGGGGCTGACCCAAACAGGGTGGATAGCAGCTACATCCTGCTCAGCAAACCATGCTGCCAGGTAACTCAGGCCAACTCCGTTTCTTCATCCCTGAACACACAGTGGACACGTTCCTTTGCGTTGTAATACACCTGCCCACAACGCAGACGTGGCTCGTCCTGCTGGTACCAGAGCTGTTCGTTGAACTCTGGGAAAAAGAAGGCAATTTCTCTGCTGGCCGATGCTGGTGAATCTGTTAGAACACAGAGGAAAAGGAGACAGATACCTCAAACATACTGTGTCCCAGAGGGAAGGGCAGAGGTTGAGGATGTACAGCAAAGTGCCAGGCTTTGTGTCACAAGACAGGTGCAAATGGATTCTGCAGAAGGGAGCAAATCATTAACTTTGACTCCGAAAACAGGAAGTGAGCAAAGACAGAGAAAATACCGTCATTCACCCCTTACTGAGCTCTAGTCCTTACCCAAAACTTGGCCAAGAAGGATAGGCCTACCTGAGCCATGCGTGGTGTTCCTGGTGTCAGTAAGGCCATACGCTCCTCGGATGGAGTCCGGCATGCTGTTTCGGGCTCGGAATACTTTGGTGGGTCCCATAAGGGATCTCCAGAGGAGGATAGCATTTTCATGAGCCAAGATATAAGCCCACATGGGGCCGCTGAGAAAAGGACCAGGGAAGATCAGAAGTAGGTAAGGTTACAGCAGGGCAAAGCTTCTTCATTCTTATAAACACAGCAAAATCAAAGCAGCAAGGAAGCGCAGCTGCCATGCAGTGCTCTGCGGGAGGAGATATAGGCCAGTCATGACACCAGACAGTGAGACCACAGTTTGGAAGCAAAGCCTTCGCTTTAAGCACCTCCTCCTAGAGGATGGTACCCGCAGCCTGTGGGGACGCTACTCCACTGAATACTTTGCTGTCACAACAGAAGTGGTCCCTGACACTTCCCCGCCCTTGAGCCCAGAGCCTTCACTGTCAGTATGCCACAAGCACTGACTCCTGGAGAGACATGTCCTACACTGAAGGCCCTGTGGCAGACTGCTCAGGATACCGGGGCTTTCCTTGAACAAGACAACGGTCCACCTGCAAAATGAAGCGAGCTCCCTCCTCACGCCCAGCACAGCCGCAGGCTTGGCAGGTACCTGGCCATGAACTCCACCAGCCGCTGGTAGAAGAATTGCCCTGCAGGAGAAACACGGCCTGAGTAACGGCCTGCCCGGCCCTGCCGTCCGCAGAGCCGAGCCGCCCCGTCGCAGCCCACCCACCCGCGTGCTCCCGGTAGGAGCG
>NW_020449664.1:1047841-1062470 GCF_003343035.1 Apteryx rowi | reverse complement strand
GCCGTCGGGGGCGAGCGGGGGGGCGCGGTGTTGCCGTCGGGGGCGAGCGGGGGGCGAGCGGGGGCCGCTGCGGGGCCGTGAGGGACGTGCTCCTCCTTGACGCGGGCGCAGCCGCCCCCAGCAGCTCTCCACCTTCGCGCTGACGCTCTACCAGCACCGCGCCCGCGTGGACGGCAAGCCGGTGCTCGTGGGTAAGCGGCGGCGCTGCCCGGTGCTGCCGGCAGGCGCAGCAGCCGGGGGGGGGGCCCGGGTCACGGCGGGGGGGTCCTGGCGGTGGGCGAGGGGAAGCCAAGCAGCGGCTTGCAGGCGGAGAAAGGGGGAACGGGGGGGTCGCTGCTCGGTCCTCAGGCAGTAACCTTTCACCTCCGGTGCTTCTAGGCAGTGCTAGACCTAAGGCAAAAATGCTTGGTTTTTGCGAGAAATTAAATACGTGTAAAAGTGATTGCTGCCCGAATCCTGCTTTGGTTGCGTTAGCCGCTGATTCAGTCCGTGCTTGTTGCGCGGGATGCGGTCTCGTAACGAAGCCAAGCGAAGACCTACCCGTGAAAGCAGTCACCCCATTTCTCCATCTACCACCTGAGTGCACTTCCAGAACTAGCCCTGCCCGTTGTTAAACCAGTTCAGGAAGCTAACCATGCATATTAACCACTGGCAAAATAAATGAATGGTTTTCTGCTCATTTGGGCTCCTGAAGCGTTTCATTAACAAGCGCTAGTGCTGGTGAAAGGGGGAGGTGGGAATGCATAGGCAAAGGAAAGAAGAGCAGGGAGTAGTTTGAGACCTAGGTATTATATTGTTTTAGCTGCAGCGTGAAACCATCCCTTCAGACTCCTTTACTCTGTCAATATAGTAAGCGAGAAGAACAATGCCGTCTACTCATTACAAAACAGTCTACAGTGGGATTTAGCCGCCTACCGGAAAGAATTCTAAAAATCCCTGTCATAGATCTACTTTAGGTATTTTTAGTTGTTGGGGTTTTTTTTAATCATCCTTTTATCAGGTATTTTTAATTGGTTAATTACTTCAGGTGTATGTACCAATACTATATTTCAAGTTTGTAGAGTTTTTTAAGTCTCTTCTCTGAATATGTCCGGCCTGTATATTCTTATCACAAAATACCACATGTCTTATGTCAACCTCTGTTAGTTCTTTGATGTCTTACCTGTTAGTCTGTTTATCTGTTTATCTGTGACGGCACAGTATTATTCTGTGTGTTGCGGATAGAAGTTCAGGAAAACCGTAATCTTATTCTGTGGTCGATGCTCTATACCACTGCTTGTATTGCAACTATTTCTGCATTTTCAGACATCCCAGCTATGGAAGGGACTGAGAGAGGTCATCTAGCACATCGCTCTGCACAGGAAAAATCTTTACTTATGTCACTCCTGACAGATATTTATCCATTTCGTCTATTTAAAGGCCTCCAATGATAGACTGCTAGGCCATCTGTTCCAAGGCATCACTGTGCTTACTGCTAGAAAGTCTTTCTTGATAGTTAATGTGAATCTTCTCTATTCAAGGTAAACCTGTTATTTCCTATCTTTCCTGGACRCTGAGCAAGTTTTTTTCCCTTCCTGTTTGCACCAGCCTTCTACATGTTTGAACACTGAACATCTCTCCTTTATATCACCTCTTTCAGGGTAAACAGCCTCACTTTTTACTCTGCCTTTTCTCGCAGGGCATGTTTTCTAGATCTCTTGTCAGTCTTGATTCTTCCTCTGAATTCTGTTCAGTGGTTTGTGTTTGAAATGCAGTTTGCAAAAACAGAGATAGTTCTTCAACAGAGTCTTACCAGTGTGCATCAACACTTTGAGTCAGGAAATCCTGCAATTCTTAAACAACTAATGTCTTTAATATAGCAAAGCAGCACCCATCTATTTTGCAGTTTTATTATTGCTAACTTGGTTAGAACCAATGGTTTCAATAATAAACTGATGCAGATAACTGATATGGTTTCTAATATGGCTCTGTGTAAGTTCATAAGTAGAATTAGAGACCATCCTGGGAGGCAAGAAGGATGATGAACAGCACTTAGCTGGATATGAGCTTCAAAACAGGACTGTATTCCAAACAGCTAATGTGACCTTTGGAGGTAAAAACAGAACATTAATTAGAGAGATTATATGGCTATCCCAAATTTGAAATGTTACCCTGAGACACCTCTTTGAAATCATTACTGCAAGGCTGTGTCTAATTCTTATTTCTGTGATTCAGTAAAGGCATTGAAAAATGGTGAACTTTTCAGAGAAAAGCCATGAGAACAGTTGAAGGATGGGGGAAAAAGGGCCCAATGATAAGAGACTCGGTCTGGTTTGCTTCTCAAGGAGAAGTGATAAGGTGAAATATGAGAGAACAGGAATTTGGTACGAAAAGATGCTTAGTGTAGCAAGCAATGTTTAACAAGCTCTAGTTGACATTTGGAAAACTCAGGTAAAAAATAAGGTGCTTTTTATTAAGCGGTCAGTGGAATTAACCATTGAGAGAACTTGCCAAAGTATGAATTCATGTATCATGGCCTTCTTTTTAATAGGGAATTAATTCTTTATTAAGTAATCAGCTCT
Organism: Apteryx rowi; assembly: GCF_003343035.1. NCBI lineage: Eukaryota > Metazoa > Chordata > Aves > Apterygiformes > Apterygidae > Apteryx > Apteryx rowi. Next base: position 1,059,909 of record NW_020449664.1, on the reverse strand, counting down.
AGTTTAAGTACGTCATTTGGCTTATGTTATACATAGAGTTCACATGTCTTCTGGCTTCACCTTTTATGAACATAAGTTCTGATCACCCAAGCTACCTTGCAGAGAAGACCTATCATAAGTCGGGATTCAGAAAGGCAGATAATTTGACTCGAAAACCCCAAATTGTGGAGRATTATCACTTCCCTTGTTAGTTTAATTTTTCCTCTGCTGAGCTATTCCTAGTGGCCATTGTCAAGTTCGGTATGGTAGAGTTAGGATTGCATTCAAATGGGGTGTATTTCTTTACTCTGTGAATCTCACTTTTTCAGGATTTTAAAGTCTGATAAAGTCTCATGTTGSGGAGTGACATGGGGTATCGCAGGCCAGATTTGGAGCATTCACTGGTGAAAAGAGCAGTGCTTTTCAGTAAGCCATAGCAAGTGGTCTTATGACAGCTGTTACACTGGGATGTTAATTTATGGACATTCAGTAGGTCATGGCCACTGGCCCCTATTTGTTCCCTGTAAGTGAGGAGTCTGAAATGGCGTGTTAAAAGGAGCAGGCAATTTTAGAAGCTAAGCAGAACTACCCAGAATGAATGCAAGTGTGGTCTGATGAGTGCTTGCCTATATTTTGGGCAGTTTAGGAAGTCATTATCCTGCCAGTCTGATATAGTATCCAGTCAGAAACTAATCCATTTCGGTGCAAAGTAAACCCTAAGGAAAGTGGCATAATTGGCTTTAGGTTGAGTGGTGTGCTTCAGTCTAGCTGACTGAAGTATAGCTACATCTGGTGGTTCTTAGTTGAAGCTGTGTAAATTTATGCAATAAATAAGACACAAATTTTAGCCCCGAGATTCAGTAGGAGGAGGGGGAAGGGTCTCTACTTGAGGCACGCAAGCAGAAATAGAACTAAAATGTTGATGACTGTTCAGGTATGCTTTATGATATAGGCGTAGTCTGCAAGGTATTTAATGGATTGGGACCTGTCTGTCTCAGGCTAACTTGCTTACCCTTCCTAATTTTAGAACCAGTTGTGCTCCTGGAAAGGGCAGAGTTAGACTGCCTAGAAAAGGAGATGGAGCATTTCTCATGGCAGGCACCTGGCTATTTACCACTGCGTTAGAAATCAAGCTTTCTCAGACTGTTTAGATATTGTGTCCTATTGTCATTTCTGGTGACTAAGTACCATACATTGTTATCACTCTTTGCACCTTTGTCTTACTGTCCTCTATAAGTCATATCTACTGATGATTTTTCTTTTGCTAGTGTGTTTGTAGGAATGCTGAGTGCCTGTGTAACCAGTCAGCACAACTCATAGCTAAGCCTAGCTAAGAAGAGGTTCTAGTTTTGCATGATCTCTTGCTCGTGGAATATCTCAAATTAGTGAGGTGAAACCTAATTTGTGACCCAGAGTAGATGGGCTGGGCTTTGCATCTTGGGTGTAGGTTGTGAGGAGAACAGACCTTGGAAAGTCGTGTCATTCTGAACTTGTCTTTTGTCTTACAGACTTCTGGGACACAGCTGGACAAGAGAGGTTCCAGAGCATGCATGCGTCCTATTACCATAAGGCTCATGCTTGTATCATGGTAAGGGTAGTGTCTCAGCTGTGATTTGGTGGAATTTTGACTGATAACAGTCCCAATTGACATTGGTTTATATGTTACTTTTCACATTTATACTTATATTTTTTGTCCCTTCTAGTTGCTTAAAAGACTTTCCTATATTGTTCCTTTTTCTCTCACCAGATAAAACCACTGTAGTTGGGAATGTTTAGCTCTTTTTATCTTCCTGATGGCACCCTTACTACATTCCCTGAGTTTGTTTTCTTCTATATTTCCTTACGCTGGTCACTGTGTTTCCAGTAAAGAAGTACCTAAAACCGAACATACAACTTTAGATGCAGTCCTGTCAGAGGTGATGTGAGAGAAAGGATATCCCTTTCTTATTCTGTGATGTGACTTTTGGATTATGCAGTACAAAACTGTTCTGACGTGTTCTGCAGAGGCACCACATAAGACAGGCTTTTCTGATCTTCTGCTCTTTGTTTTCACATACTTTGCTGCTTCCTGTATTTACAGCTCAAATGAGTCTTGGTTTTTTCCTTCTAACCTGCTTAGGTCTCTTGGTCTGTACTGTTGCTTTAACTTTTCCCTATTTGTCATTATTTGTGAACATCAGTCAACTTCACTGATAATGTAATGGTTAAATTAGAGGAGCCTCACATTTGGTCCTACTTAGCATAACAGATTTTTCTTGGTGCTTGTTCATTGTCATGGGTGATAGAGTGCTTGTCATTGTACAAAATAAGAATGTAAAGGAAACCCAGGGACTGTTGCCAGCATGGTGCAAAGAAAGGGGTGGCTGCATGTTTAAAGGCTTGCTAGATATTCTCCCTTTTATCTTTCATCCTTTCTAACAAAGGCCAGTTTCTGTTGTTGATGTCCTACTTAAACAGTTGTAATTGACTCTGTCAGGAGGCTCCAAGGAATGCTACCTCAAATCTTTTAATCCAGTTGAAATACCCTCCTCCAGATGTTGCTTTCAGCTGCTGTATTTGCAGTATTATGTCCTTAAAGAAAGACTAGAAGAATGTAGGACTGGGGCAAATTCTGGATTCCGTACAAGTGTTTGGTGCAGTGGGTTGATCAGGAGCTGTCCTGCTGTAGGCCCCATGATAGCTGGTTCTTTTTCGGAAGGTGTTCGATGTTCAGCGGAAAGTCACCTACAAGAACTTGAGCAGCTGGTACAAGGAGCTGAGAGAGTTCCGCCCGGAGATTCCTTGTATTGTAGTGGCCAACAAAATTGATGGTGAGTATGTATTTTCAGCTTCTCAGGGTTATGATGTGATTCTCTTCTGACCTGACTGGTGAAAGAATGTCATTTGTCTGTTTGATCCAGGTGAGTTCTTGAATATTAGTCCCTTAGAGCTGTATTTTACTAAGTGAATAGCTGGATTCTCTACTGACCTTTCATGGTGTCTTATAGGCTCTTGTTCTTGTCTTGCTAGCAGTTAACAATACAAGTTCAGTCCATTTACAGTTTATTCAAGTGATGTGCTTCCAATTCTGTCCTTACCATGCTGCACATTTCATCCAAGAACCCCAAAGCTGATTGGAGCAGTGATTAGTCAAAAATTACCGGATGTCTTGATGGAAAAGGAGCGTAACCTATTCTGTGGCTTCCCCTGATACAGACAGTAGCTGCCTTTGTATTGCTAATTCAGCCTGCAGGTTTCCAAGGGTCTCCACGGTAGCGTGTCTAAATATACCTGATGGCAAACTTGTTCAGCTCCCTCTGCAGATGACTGGATGCTTGCCTCCTCTTCTTAGGGATGCCAGCTAGGCATTCATTAATGCTGTCATTTGGGCTGTGATCTGTCTCCAGCATCTTGTGAGAGCACCTAATTCTTCACCTTTCTGCTCAGCATCGAAGAGCGGACCACATCCCCTTAGGTCCACAATCTCCTGCTGTTCCCTATCAAGTACAGTGTCAGAAATGGGCTTCCCTCCTGACGTTCATGGTAGGAGTCATCGCAGCTGTAAATAGGTGTCCCTATCTGAACAAGTCGTCTGGGCTCCCGCTGTAGTCAATGGAAGTTCATTTGGTTCAGTGGTGGGTTTTAGGGCATGATTGAGCTTACCTAGTGGAAGACTTTCCTCTAGGATGAGTCAATACAGCCTTGGATCCACTGACTGTACAGGGAATCCAAGGCAAATTGACCTGATGTTGGAACCCATATTGTAGACGCTGCATCTGTGTAGGTGAATCCTGCTCTCAGTTTTCTATGTGAGAGTAGGGAGTGCTCCAGGAGACTCCTCTCCCCTGCTTTGTTTGCTGTATTCCACCAGCACAAGGAAATGATCAGCCTACAGCTCTTAGCACAGGTCCAGCCTGCAGAATCATTTATCCAGCTTCCTGCTTCCTCCAARGAGGCAGGGAAGAGCTCCCTGGGCAGTTCTCATTGGCAAGCATTTGGAGTCTGACCTACTTCAGCTGTTGCTTCCATGAGAAAAGATGGATAGTCTGGAATCATTCTCTTTCTGTGTTGGTACGCAGACTGTCTTTCTACCAAAACTTTGAGCTGTGACTGCTGTGCCAGCATGGGCTGTAGGTACGCTGTAGATTTGTTCCAAAATTGAAAAAGGCCCCTTGCCTACTGAGGTTAGAGTAGCCGGACCTGTCTGTTAAATATATATAACGATATAGTCATTTGTATGCTCTGAGCCTATCCTTGATTCACAGGAATGTGGGTAATGTGGCATAAAGACAGTGGCCGGATATGGTTAAAAAGTGCAAAATGGAGGGAGAGGCATGATTAGTGTTGGCAGTGGTAACCAGGTCATGTGGACACATAGCAAAATTCACAGGGAGGTACCTGGAAAACATTCACAGTTGCAGCACAGCAAGTGAACTGGGATGTCTTCTGCTGCAAAACATTATTCATTTATAGCACATCAGGATCTGTCTGCGTTTTAGTCAAGCACCATGGACAAGCAACAAACCTCTTTCCTTTGTGTGTCGTCTTGTCAACTGTTTGCTGATGCTGTCACTTTTAAAACCCTCTGGCTCTTGGGGAGGACTATCCTGGCCTTGCACTGCAGTGAGGAGGCCCTGACAGCTAGATCAGGCTCTGGTCTCCGTATGTTCCACCAACCCATGTATATGTTGGCATCACTGCCTACAGTGATGTCTCAGTGACCACTTCTTCTTTTTTCCCCCAGCGGATATGAAGGTGACCCAGAAAAGCTTCAACTTTGCCCGGAAATTCAATTTGCCCTTTTACTTTGTGTCTGCTGCAGATGGCACCAACGTAGTGAAGGTAAAACATAGCTGTTTGGCTCAGTGTCCATGAGAGCCCAATACAGTGCAAGGACATGGAGATTGCTACAGGCACAGAGAGCAGAAAAGGGGCCAGCACTTCTGGTTGGTCACTTGTGATGGTTCTGGTAGCTATAGGTTGTTGCAAAGTTTTTTTTCTTGGGGTGTGGAAATAGACAGTTTCCCTATCTTGAAGAAACCCAGCGTCCTTTACTTTGAGTGACAAGCGTTCTCCTTCTCATCAGCTCTTCAATGATGCTATCAAACTGGCAGTTGCTTACAAACAGAATTCAGGCGATTTCATGGATGAGGTCATGCGAGAGTTGGAGGTAAGAAAAGCTCTACTTACTGCACCCCTCCCTCTTCTAAAGTGATTAGCAGCTCTGCCCTTTTTCCCCTCAGGGAAAGCTGGGCGCCTGCACCAGAGGGTGAAACTTTGCATGCTTGGAGAGAGTTGCTTTATGCTGGTGACACTATGGGGTTTGTGAGCTGCCCATGTCTGGTTTGGACTGGATGAGGTGGCGACACTCGGGAGAGCTCATGCTGCCCTCGGCAGAGTTTGAGAGTACCACAGCAAAGCAGAGTGTGGCTGTTGCTCTCATGCTTCTCAGAGTTTCTTGTCCTGCTCCTTTTCAGAGCTTTGACCTGCAGAATAAGAGTGAGGACTTGTCGGAAACAGAGGAGAGCTGCCCTGAAGAGAAGCCCCCATCTGCCTAAAGCCTCGGATCCTGAGTTTGTTGTTTGCCATTTCCCTGGATTTCTGGGGTTAGTTACAGCTGGCCTTCACAGAGGAAAGTGATCTTTTCATGCGCTCAGTACTCTGGTGGGCCTGGGCCTTTCCCCTTCTTGCATCTCTGACTGTCTGGGCATGGCCTTCCTTGACCGGGCCCTGCCCACCACGGTCAAGGAGAGGGGCAAGAATGTCCACATGGTTGCTGCATGTTCCTTAGAGGCTGAGCTTGCTGGGAGAGCCGAGCCACTCTTGGATCTGCAGGGAAGAGTCCTGCCCAGATGCTTTAATAGTACCTACTGGAGAAAACAAACACTAAAGAATTTTTTTATAAAGCTTTGAGCTTGGATCCTGCACTTTTGTTATAGGGCAAAGCACAGGTCAGACTGCCAGCCCTCCCCGTTGCTTTATAGCTTATCTAGTGCTGCCTCCCTCTCCACCCATTTGATCTCTGCTGCACTGTTTCTCTGSGTTTCCCTTCCCATTCTGTTATGGAGCAGCCAAATCCAGCGGACTTCTGGACTCAGGGAATTTCTCTTTTCAGGCCTGCTAGAGCTGAATGGGGTGGACTCTCACACCCAGAAGGTTTCTCCCACCGCAGTCTGATGGATGTGGCTGCTGCTGTTCCAGTGTATGGATCCAAAGGCTTAGTGTGTGTTCCAAAGAGCCAGATACATACTTAAACATGCGCACACATACACGACTCATGTGACTTGCAAAACAGATTAACACAGGTAGTGGGTGCTGGTAAAGGCACCACTCTTAAAACAAGCAGCACTCCCATGAACATAGCCCAGTCCTTCTACAGCTGGTCATGACTGATGTTCACTAGTGAAGCATAAACATGCTTCCTTACTTCTTAGACTCACGAGCAGCTCATATCCATGGATCCCTTGTATATTAGCAGGGCATTAAGCCCATCTAATATCTGTGCCCAGATGCCAGCCTACTTAGTCATCGGCTCAGACCTTGGGCCTTTCCAGATGTGGGTCTCATCTTGTTTGTGTGCTAGTCTGATGTGACATTTGCTTGTGAACTGCACCTACACGCAGGGATCCCACCAGTAGCTGGCCCTAGACACCTGGTGTTTCCAGCTGCTGGCTCCCAGGCCAATGGGCCCCTAGGACCTGGGTTCCCTCCTCCCGTTGCTAGCACTCAGGCCTCTCGACACACGCACAGGGAAGAGAGCAGGGCCGCAGAGAAAATGGTTTGGAATAGCTTTTATAGAGAAGGTGACATAGACTGTGGTGATTAGCTGCAAGGCTCAGTTAGGTGAGCAGTCTGTTTATGTGTGACCAGCCCCTTTATCCCCCCTACTCTGCCTTTTCCCATGCTTATACCTTCCCCTCATCTACCTTGACCCCTCCCTTTCTCCGCCCTAGTCTCCTTCCAAATAAACAACCCACCCCCAGTTACTTTTTCCCCCTGGCTCCCAGTTTTGTGACATCAATACCCGTATTTGGTATTTCAGATGCGGTTCTCTAGTTCATCTTGGACTTCCGTGTTATTACTGATGCGGTTTTCTGCGTAGCGCCAGCCTTGCCAGGTTCCACTCCCCCAAAGGACCTCAGCAATCCCTTCAGTTATCCGTGAAGCTTGGCTGTCTCTCATATTACTTCCCCCTTAAACACTTGTGAAATCTGGCCATTCCTCATGGCGCTGTCTGTAACTCCTGTCAGCTTCCCACTCTTATTTCTCATGTCAAGCGGCTCTTGGTCTGCTCAGTCAGCCAACGCTTAGGCCAGGGCCTAGTCACCCGCTTGCCTGCCTTAACACGTTCACCAAAAGTCGTCTTCATGCCRCATCRTTTTTCCCCAGCCTCAGCGCGCCAGCCTCCTCCGTCCTGTTGCTGCCTGCGTGGCTCCGAGCACCCTCCTCTCCGAGCGGGCAGAGTTTCAGCCTGTTGGGTGACTCTTTGCCTTTGTGGCCAACTGGCTGCACGCAGCCTCGTTTTTTGGTGCCGTCTACGGAAATCCCTGCCGTGGCCCCAAGACAGAATTGGACTGAGGCATGGTCAGCTCTGGGAATAGGCAATTTTATTTCTAGAACTGAGTAAAGTTTCAGGGTTTGTGGGCAGTGAGGGGGGGGTGGGCTGGGCAGAGCAGGCCTTTGGCCCTGGGGTTGCCTCTGGGTCGGTGGGCATTGCCCCAGAAGGAAGCGGTCACCACACRYTGCAGCCTGCCCTGGATCCCGTTTGCCTTGCTGCTCAAGTCTTACTTCCCTTTAGGACCCGCAGCAGCTCCTGCACCCCAGTAAAGAATTCCATGAGCTTGTGGCATGGATATGGGCAGGACACAGGCCTGGCTGATTGTCTTGGCCTCTGGAACGGGCCGGAGGCCRAGAATGAATGACCCCATCTCCATGACGCTTCTTGCTGTGTGCTCATCTGTAACAGGATCCATCTGTATGTAATACCTGCACATGACATGCACATGGAAGTGGATGCACGAGCTTGCTCTGCTGCATGTAATGCATGGACAAGGATGTGCATGTTCTTGGATGTGCATGTGCAACCACACAAGTTCACTGAGACCTGCGGACCAGGGAATGGAAGAGTTGGGCAGTATCCAGGCATCACTCTGTCACTAGGCTCAGCTCCCTGTCCGACTCAGCACTTCTTTCATAAGTCGAACTCTGCTGTGAACCTCTCTAGCATCATCCCGTTCCCCGGGCAGTGCCCAGCGCTGAAGTGAGCACCCCATTCTTTGGCCACACTGGGACGTGTGGCACCAGAGCATGAGGCTGAGGAGCTGCAGGGATTACTGCTGGCTGGTGTGAACTTGCCAGGATTGGGAAGAGGTTTTGGGCTGGCTTGGCAGCCTTTGCTAAACCACGTGGCATTCTGGGAAGTGCCTGCAACTGGAGAAGTAAATGGATGCTGATTATTGCAGCTGATCACTGTGGAAACATGGCGTGTACCTTGTGTCAGTGTGCCTGCCAGAGTCCAATGCTCTGATCAGGTTCTTTTAGATATTCCACACATGGAGGGTGTAATGTTTGATATCAAAATTTACTTCTTTGAACATATTTGATATTACATGGGATTTTTGATTTAGCAGAGTGATACAGCAATATACTGAAATCACAATACAAGTGTGAGTTACACTTAGGAAAACACAGCAATTGCAATATACAATTCAATCGCAATACAAATGTGATCCCCATTACCGGTCTCTATAATATGCTCACGGTCACGATGCTGGCCGTCCCCAATCGCCAGAAAGGAATATGTGCCTTGAAACCAGCTCTTCAAAATTCTTTTGTTAGTTGTTCAGCTTTTATACTCTGTGTTGAGCTGAGCCACCTATACGCTTCCCCCCATGCTGGTCTGGCTAACTCAGCGAGACATTCATACTCTTTTGATGAACTCAGGGAGAAGCATTTACACTGGTTGATCCGCTCATTTGACATAGATGTTTTTGTAAAAAAAAGGCCACCTTCCAGTCCCCTTTGTGTTGAAATAAAGTCAGCTTTCTGTGCAACAGCTGTGGTCAGTCACACCCTACACTGTTCCTGAGCTTCATGGGCACCGCGCTCTTGCCCATCTCCTCTGACTCTTCTTCCACTGTAGGGGTTTTGTGGTCGGTCACAGCGGCACCTCCCGTTCCTGCCCCTCTGCTCTGGGGCCCAGGGACCCGGGTGCTGTTAGGGCACTGCATGCAGACAGTCAGGGCTGCAGCAAACGGCAGCCGGGGCGGCATGCCAAGGGGTCAGCTTCAGTGCAAACTGGAGAGCTGCGGAGAGGAGCGTGCGGGCCTGAGAGGGGGAACAGCATGGAAATTGCCTCCTTCTCCGTCCAGTGCCCAACACTGCGTGCACTTGGCCACATGTACCAAGGGCCCCAGCTGCCCTCAGCCCCAGGCAGTGTTGAACCAGAATTGCTCTGTTGCTTGTCAACAGCGAGTACATTAATCCTGCCACACGGTGCTGGTAAGTTTAACCCGGCCAGGGTGCACTGTGCTGCACGTGCATTTTACTGTTTTCTGTAGGAGAGCTGACCTCGCCCGGGGCGCAGGACCTATCCCGCTTGAACATCTGTCTGCCATAGCCTCAAGCAGCCTTGGCAGAGGCGGTGCAGGGAGCTGGGCAGCGCTGCCCGCCCCAGGGCTGCGCACCCTCGTGCCGCGAGCGGTGTTCAGCCAGGGCTCTGCCGGGCGTCCGATCCCAGCGCCCGCAGCTGCCGCCTCCGCTCCTGCTCACGACCCCCCYGCGCCGGATCCAGCGCTCCGGAACCGGCAGCTCTGTGACATCGGCCTCGGCGCCACGGCGCCGGCCAACGCGGACGCAGCGGTGCACCGAGCGCTGGGTGCCAGCAGCTGCGTGGTGCCGCTGGGGAAGATGAAGCTGCTCCCCCTCCTCCTGGTGCTGGCCGCGGGCTGGCCCACGCGTGATGTGCAGGACAGCTGCGGGTGAGTGGCGCGAGGCTTTGGGAGAGCGTGTTTGGGGGCCCTGCAGGGAGCCCGCTTGCCCCCACGGCTGCACGGGGGCTGCCCAGGCCGGGCAGGAGGCTCAGCTCCTCTGCAGCACCCAGGCTCCCGGCACGTCCCGCCGCGGGGCTGCGGCCGTGCACCGCGCAGGGGCCTTGGCCCTGCTGGCCGCACGCTGCCTCCTGCGGAGGGGAGCAGGAGCGACGACGACGACGACTTTCAGCCTGAGCGGAGCGGGCAGCAGTCGAGGGCGGCACTAACGAGTTTCTGATTACAGCGGGAGCTGCGGGCTCCGGCCCATGGACTCTTACTACAGCACGATGCGCGTCGTGGGCGGTGCGGATGCCCAGCCGGGGTCCTGGCCCTGGATCGTCAGCATCCAGGTGCCCTGGCCAAGAGGCACTGGGCACATATGCGGAGGGTCCCTCATCAGCCCACAGTGGGTCCTCACAGCAGCTCACTGCTTCATAAACGCCAGGTGAGGAGGCTCAGGGAATGGGGACGTCCCCACAACACGGGCAGGTGCCCTGGCTCTGCTCTCTCCAACGCCTCTCTCCATCTCCCTTCCAGCTATGTCGAGACGTGGCGTGTRGTGGTTGGTGCCTCCAGTTTGCTTCAGCTGGGCCCCGAGGTCCAAGTGCGCAACATTAAGCGGCTAGTGACGCACGAACACTATGATAACCGCTCGCAGAGAAATGACATCGCATTGCTGGAGCTGGACCATCCCGTGCAGTGCAGCTACTACATACAGCTTGCGTGTGTGCCCGACGCTTCCCTGCGCGTGTCAGAGCTGTCGCCTTGCTACGTCAGCGGCTGGGGCGCCACGGAGGAAGGATGTGAGTCCGCAGCAAGCGCTGCTCTTCCCTGAGCGCAGGCTCGGCGCGCTGTCGAGACAGGGGCTGCGCTGCCCGAGAGCAGAGGCCGAGCCCTGGGTCAAGGCAAAGGGACGTATGCTGTAAAGAGGCGGCCTTGACCCCTTGCCCAAAGCAAGGCAGAGGGGYGGCACCAGTACATACGCCCCTCGAGGTCCAAAGCCAGGTCTTTGGGAAGGCGTTCACCCAGACGGGGAGGGAGGAACGGCAGCGAGCTGCCGGGTGCCAATTCCTTTCTGTGCCCACAGCTCAGATACGACCTGCCGTCCTGCAGGAGGCCCTCGTCCACCTCATCGACAACCACATCTGCAACAGCAGCCGGTGGTACGCAGGGGCCATCAGGAACACCAACTTGTGYGCRGGCTACCAGCAAGGCGGCATCGACACCTGCCAGGTAGGAAGGTGCAGCAAGGCAGCCCGCAGCAGCGGTGCAGCCCCGTCACAGCCTCCCGTACGTACGGACGCACGCTGCCCGCGCTCTGCCCGGCCGGCCGCCCGCCCAGCTCTGCTGCCGCCAGCGACAGAGCTCRCCTGCCCTTCCCGTCTGCAGCGCCTTGGCGAGTCGTCCCCTTGCCCCAGGTGCCGGGSACTCTCCACAGAGAGACCGTGCAGGGCTCCGGGTGCCCCGGACGCCCACATCCCTACCCCGGAACAGCCCCGTCCCACGCATCCGGCATCGCCGTGCAGACCCAGGACAGAGCCCACCTTGCAGGCGCACGCTCCCCTCCCCAACCAGCTCCTGCAGGCCCCAGCAGCCGAGACGGGCCGCTCTGCCGCGCAGGCAGCTCCGCGAGGTGCTGCCGCAGGAGCAGCCCCAGCCGTAGCGCTGACGCCGGCCGCCCGGCAATAAACGCCTTAAGCCTCTCTCCCGCGCTGCAGGGCGACAGCGGCGGCCCCCTCGTATGCAAAGACAGAACTGCCGACTACTACTGGCTCGTCGGCGTCACCAGCTGGGGAAAAGGCTGCGGCAGAATGCAGCAGCCCGGCGTCTACACCTCCACCCAGCACTACTACAACTGGATCCTGTCACACATGGGACTGCGCCCAACAGGACAGACAACTGCACCAGCACCGTCTGCCTCCAGCCCATTCCAGAGGCCAAAGCCAAAACCAACACATGCAAGCAGGCCTGCGCCCTGCCCATTCCCACACCACAAGCTCGTGGAATTCTTTGCTCTGCTGCAGGAGCTGCTGCAGGTCATACAGGAAAGCGAGGCTTGAGCAGCAAGGCAAACGGGAT
>NW_020449664.1:1042123-1047061 GCF_003343035.1 Apteryx rowi | reverse complement strand
CCCGCGGCCTCCCGCGCCGCGTCACGTGGCCGCCCGCGCAGCGTCACGTGACGGCTGGGGGGGCGGGGCGCAGCGGCCGCCGCTTCGGCGCCGTCGGTGTCGGTCCCGCCCGTGCTAAGCGCGGTCGCGGCGGGCGGCGGGGCTTCCCCCGCGGGGCGGCAGGGCCATGCTGTGGCGGCGGCGGGGCCTGCTCTGGGCCCTGGGGCTGCTGGTGGTGCCGCTCGGGGCGGCCGGCGGCGGCGGCGGCGTCGCGCCCAGCTTCGTGCTGCTCTTGGCCGACGACCTGGGCTTCGGCGACCTGGGCGGCTGCGGGCACCCCTCGTCCGCCACGCCCAGCCTGGACCGCATGGCCGCCCGCGGGTTGCGCTTCACCGACTTCTACAGCAGCTCCTCGGTGTGCAGCCCGTCGCGGTGCGTCCGCGCCTCCGCCGCCCGCTGCTGTCTGTCTGTCTGTCTGTCTGTCTGCCGCGGGGCCCGGGGGCGGCGGGACGAGCCCGGGAGGCGCGAAGGTCCGGCGCTGTCGGAGGGGCCCGCGGCTCCCAGCGGGCGGGAGGGCGCGGCGCTGGCAGCTCCTTGGACGTGGGGGCCCTCGGCGGAGAGGAGACGGGGGGGGCTGCTGGGTGGCGCGCGGTGCCCCCCGCGCTGCGTCCCGGGGGCGACGGCCGTCTCTTGTCCCGTTCCTCTCGCCCGCAGGGCGGCCCTGCTGACGGGCCGGTTCCAGATGCGCTCCGGCGTTTACCCCGGCGTGTTCGACCCCGACTCCCGGGGAGGCCTGCCGCTCTCCGAGATCACCCTGGCGGAGGTGCTGAAGGCTGAGGGCTATGCCACCGCCATGGTTGGCAAGTGGCACCTGGGGCTGGGGGTTAACGGCTCCTTCCTGCCCACCAACCAGGGTTTCGACCACTTCTTGGGGGTGCCCTACTCCCACGACCAGGTGAGCGCCGGCTCGAGTGCACGAGCTTGTCCCAGAGCTGCGGGGGAGCGCCCAGGACACGAGGCTCGTGTCTGAGAGCGCGTGGGCTGCGTTAGCGCTCRCACAGGCGGGCGGGGATGTTGCAGGCCAAGGAGACGGATGCTGGTGGGGGATGCTGGTGGGGGAAGCCCGTCTCCGAGGTGCTGCTGTGATAGCTAGGGCTGCGGGTGGCAGTTGCGTGTGGGGACATCGGCCCTTCGTCGAGGGAGAGCAGCTGCGTGCTATGGATTGCAAGAGGGAGCGTCAGCTTCTGGTGTWCAAAGAGACATCTGAACTGCTGTCAGGAGAAAACTGTGTTGTGGCAGCATGGTCCTTGGGCAGTTTTGGGCCGGGCCTAATCCCYGGGCTTCCGGAAGGGGCTGCCGAAGGGGTGCCTGTGGGAGCCGGTAGCAGGCTGCTGTGAGACTCTTTGCACCCMTCCCCTCGCTGTCCTGCAATGCAGATTAAAGGCAAAGTGTTATTTTCTCTCTGCAGGGCCCCTGCCAGAATCTCACCTGCTTCCCACCTGACATCAAGTGTTTTGGGACTTGTGACCAGGGCTTGGTGCCAGTCCCGCTGCTCTGGAACCAGAGCATTGTGCAGCAGCCAGTCTCCTTCCCTGATCTAGTGCCACTCTACAACAAATTCTCCCGGGATTTCATCGCTGACTGTGCCCGGCGCGGCGTCCCCTTCCTGCTCTACTACGCCTCCCATGTAGGAGAGGGGGAGGGTGGCTCTGGGTGCGAGGGTGGGGGGAAGCCGCTGTCCTCCGGGGAGAGCAGGGAAGCGCTTTGACTCCTGCGGCCCCAGACGTGTACTGAGAAGTCAGTACCTGGAGGAAAGAAGGGGGAAATCCCTGCCCCGACTGACTTGGGGTTGGTGTTCCCGTGCTGAAGCCTCCCGACAGCACCATCCTGGTAACGTTCTTGGGCTGTTTCCSTCTGGAGCTTTGCCTGCTCCCCTGGGCTAGGAGTCCATCTGGGGCAACTTCCCACCCTCTCTGAAACTCTGCATCCTCTGTTGGCACTGTGCTCTTTCGTGCTGTTTCTGAGAGGCGTCTCTGAAGCCTGGGGACAAGCCCCCTGTCATCTCATGGGTCTTGTYGCATATCTCCGTGTCCTAACCAGAGCATTCACCGTGCCCAGGCGAGCACGGTGAGCAGGTGCGGTTGTGGCAGTTTGCGTAGCGGTCCTCTCTCCCCTCTCTCCAGCATACGCACTACCCCCAGTTTGCAAGCCGGGAGTACGCAGGGCAGTCGCGGCGGGGGCCMTTTGGCGATGCTCTCTCGGAGTTTGACGGCTCAGTGGGACAGTTGCTGCAGGCGCTGCAGGACAACGGTCTTACGGACAGGACCCTGGTGTTTTTCACCTCTGACAACGGGTGAGTGGGCTCAGCGGGGGGGACACCGCTTGTTGGTGAGATTCTGCTGCCTTGGTGTGGGGGAGCTGGAACGAGGCACTGGGTGGCTGGGGCACAAGTGACGCGGCGTGGCATCGCCGGGTGAGATCCTAGTGACCTGGAGTGAGGCTGGGGGTGAATGCTGTCCTGGATAGGACCTGTTGCATGAACCCTTCCTTGCCCCTGGGAATCAGCTGTGCTTCTCCTCGTGGGCAGAAACTCCACAGGCTTGGGGCCAGGGGCRTGCAGCTGGAATACCTCCCGGTTCCCTTCCTGAGGGGGTGACCTTGGTCTCTGGTGCCTTGCTTGGCCATCTCCCATGCCTCAGCCTCCTCACCCCATGCTGCCTGCCTTGCAAGGCTGAGGAGGGCAGCAGGATCGCTCGTTGGTGCCTTGTGTCTCGTGCCGTGGCTCCGCTGACAGCATTAGGGAAGGGGTAGCACGGACCTGCAAGGCTAACAGGGGGTGGTTCCTCTCTCTTCCCTCGCAGCCCTTCCACCATGCGCATGGCACGTGGGGGCAGCTCTGGCCTTCTGAGGTGTGGGAAGGGAACAACATACGAAGGTGGCATGCGGGAACCAGCAGTGGCTTATTGGCCAGGCCGCATCGCTCCAGGTGAGACCTAGCACCGCTTGTCTTTCGCGTGCTGTGATGCCAGCTGAGGCAGGGGTGTTGCTGCAGCTCAACTTTCCTGGGACAGGCAGAGGAGGGGRGAGAAGTGSTGAGGATGACGGGGATGGGAATGGGATCGGGTGCTTGAACCTTTCCTTGTGCCTTGCTGTGGTGGCAGGAGTGACCCATGAGCTGGCGAGCACCCTGGACATCCTGCCGACGCTGACTGCTCTGGCTGGAGCAGCTCTTCCCAGCGTTGCCCTGGATGGCTATGACTTGAGTCCGGTGCTGTTCGGGTCGGGGAAGGTGAGTTCTGCGGGCCGGTTCTGGCTAGCGCCGCRCATGGAGGCTGGGCGTGGGACAGGGGCTGTCTGCCTGGGGAGTAGCCCCAGCTGAGGGTCTGGGGAGAGCCATGAGCTGAGAGACTTTCTGGCCCAGGCCCAGGCCATGCCATGGAGTTCCTGGGCTTCTCCGATCTGTTCTGAGGCATGCTCTGACAACCGCAACACGTTGCCAAGCCGAACACGCAGGGCTGCAGTGCCCGGACAGAGCTCCGATTCCTCTGAGTTGGGAGCAAGTAGGATGCTGTTGCTCACTGCTGCCCTTGCCCTGTCCCGGCTGCAGTATCAGGGCTCCTATAGGACTCCCTCGAGTCTCTACCTGCTCCTGTCCCAGCCTCTCCTCCAGCCTCACAGCTGTGTAGGTGACCTCAGCTCTGTTGCTCCCCACAGAGTCCCCGTCAGACGATGTTCTACTACCCGCCAAACCCCGATCAACTGCACGGCCCCTTCGCTGTCAGGCTTGGGAAGTACAAGGCCCATTACTTCACTCAAGGTCAGCGCTGCCTCCTCTCCGCTGCGTGGGCGACTTGGTGAAGTCCAGTCTGGTTTTGCTGTCCAAAGCTCAATGAGAGGAAACTGAGCTGCGCTTGGGGGCTTCTTTTGCAGGTTCCTTTCACAGTGATACCACCCCTGACCAGGCCTGCCACGGGCTGACGCCGCTGACTCCCCACGTGCCCCCACTGCTCTTTGATCTGGRATCGGACCCTGCTGAGCACTATGATTTGGTGCAGAGCGCTGCAGGGCCAGAAGTTCTGCAAGTGCTGAAGGAGATCAAACTGCAGAAGGAGCTTTTTGAGCAGCGCATGGAGTTTGGAGAAAGCCAGATCGGGAAGGGCAGAGATCCTGCCCTGCAGCCCTGCTGCGTCCCAGACTGCACCCCCAAACCCTCCTGCTGCCGCTGCTCCTAGCCTTCYGCTGCCCTCGTCCCTTCAGTCGCTTCACGCTCGCACCCTATCCCAAACCCACCTGCCAGAGTCCTCTGCTAACCGAGCTCAGCCATAGAGCTGCCTGGAGCTTTGGCTCAGTGACACCCCTGACCACGGGGTACTGGTGTGGTGAGCTGTGAGTTGGGGAGGGTGTCAGCCCCCCTGGAGGGAGGTCACTGGACCCTGTGCTCCACGTTGGACCTCCAGGCTGAGGTCTCTTTAGAGAAACATTGATGTGTTCAGAGAGGGGCCATAATACAGCATCATCTCCAGAATCAGCACAGCTCCGTTCAGACCGTGATGAAGATGAAGCAAAGGGCATGCCGTGGTATCCACAGATCCCAACTTGCTGGAGGTGTGCTATGCCAACCTGAGTGGGAACAGACATGGGAGCTGCAGCACAACCGCCTGACAGGGGCCATGAGCACCCAGTTTTGCTACATCCATACCCAAATCTGGTATTTCAGATGCTGTTACCTGATTCGTCTCGGGCGGCTGTGTTGTTATTACTAATGCGCCYTCCTAGATACCGCTGTCCTTGCCGGATTCCGCTCCCTAGCAATCCCTTCAATTATCTGTGAAACTTGGCTGTCTTTCACATGACTCCCCCCAACCACTTGTGAAATCTGGCCATTCCTCATGGCRCTGTCTGTAACTCCTGTCAGCTTCCCACTCTTATTTCTCATGTCAAGCGGCTCTTGGTCTGCTC
>NW_020449664.1:1021771-1040408 GCF_003343035.1 Apteryx rowi | reverse complement strand
CTGACGTAGCAAGGCGACAGCTCTGACACGCGCAGGGAAGCGTCGGGCACACACGCAAGCTGTATGTAGTAGCTGCACTGCACGGGATGGTCCAGCTCCAGCAATGCGATGTCATTTCTCTGCGAGCGGTTATCATAGTGTTCGTGCGTCACTAGSCGCTTAATGTTGCGCACTTGGACCTCGGGGCCCAGCTGAAGCAAACTGGAGGCACCAACCACCACACGCCACGTCTCGACATAGCTGGAAGGGAGATGGAGAGAGGCGTTGGAGAGAGCAGAGCCAGGGCACCTGCCCGTGTTGTGGGGACGTCCCCGTTCGCTGAGCCTCCTCACCTGGCGTTTATGAAGCAGTGAGCTGCTGTGAGGACCCACTGTGGGCTGATGAGGGACCCTCCGCATATGTGCCCRGTGCCTCTTGGCCAGGGCACCTGGATGCTGACGATCCAGGGCCAGGACCCCGGCTGGGCATCCGCACCGCCCACGACGCGCATCGTGCTGTAGTAAGAGTCCATGGGCCGGAGCCCGCAGCTCCCGCTGTAATCAGAAACTCGTTAGCGCTGCCCTCGACTGCTGCCCGCTCCGCTCAGGCTGAAAGTCGTCGTCGTCGCTCCTGCTCCCCTCCGCAGGAGGCAGCGTGCGGCCAGCAGGGCCGAGGCCCCTGCGCAGTGCACGGCCGCAGCCCCGCGGCGGGACGTGCCGGGAGCCTGGGTGCTGCGGAGGAGCTGAGCCTCCTGCCCGGCCTGGGCAGCCCCCGTGCAGCCGTGGGGGCAAGCGGGCTCCCTGCAGGGCCCCCAAACACGCTCTCCCAAAGCCTCGCGCCACTCACCCACAGCTGTCCTGTGCGTCACGCGTGGGCCAGCCCGCGGCCAGCACCAGGAGGAGGGGGAGCAGCTTCATCTTCCCCAGCGGCACCACGCAGCTGCTGGCACCCAGCGCTTGGCGCACCGCTGCGGCAGCCGAGCGCGGTGCCCGCGGTGTCCGCGTTGGCCGGCGCCGTGGCGCCGAGGCCGATGTCACAGAGCTGCCGGTTCCGGAGCGCTGGATCCGGCGCGGGGGGGTCGTGAGCAGGAGCGGAGGCGGCAGCTGCGGGCGCTGGGATCGGACGCCCGGCAGAGCCCTGGCTGAACACCGCTCGCGGCAYGAGGGTGCGCAGCCCTGGGGCGGGCAGCGCTGCCCAGCTCCCTGCACCGCCTCTGCTAACAGTGAGCGGGAGAAAACCGTGTGACACTGCGACCCGCTTGGGAAGTTGGCTGCTGCTCTGCTCTCTGCAGCTGCTGGCCCCCTGGTCGTTTCCAAAACACGCGCCCCATGGAACACAGCTACTACAGACCACTGCACGCTTGGTAGGTGTTGAAGAGCCGGACTGGTGTACAGCTGTGGCAGCCAAGCAGTGATGTGGAAGTGGGATGAGCCCAGCACACCCGAGCGGTGCACGCTTTTTGTACGTGTGTGTTTGTGGGTGCGCACACTGTGCGTGTGCATGTGTATGCATTCAGTGTGCGTGTGCGCGTGTACTCTGTGCAGGCTCACAGCTGTGCACGGGGTTCTCTCTGAGTGTGCACGTGCTGTGTATGCAGTCACAGCGTGTGGGTGTACGCTGTGCATGGGTGCGCTGTATGTATATGCATTGCGTTAGTGCACGCTGCTTGTATGCATCCAGCGTTTGGGTAGGTGAGTCTGAGAGTGTGCACACTACGTCTGTGTGTCTGTGCGTGAGGTATGTGCGCTCATTCTGTGCATGTGCAGCAGGCTGTGTGTGTGCACAGGTGTGTGCGTGTGAGCAGACTGTGTGTGTCTGCAAGCAGTCTGTGCACGCTGCGTGTGCGTATGCACCGTGTGCGAGCACTGGCTGCACGCCGCGTACGTGTGGGCTGTGAGCGTTAGTGTGTGTGCGCGCGCGTGTGTGTGTGTGCACGCACTGTGTGTGTGCGTGTGTGTGTGTGTGCGTGTGTGTGTGTGTGTACACACGCGCTGTGTGTGCTCGCGCGCGCACGCCGTATCCCCCCGCCGCCGCCGCCAGGGGGCGCCGCCGCCCCGCTCGGGACACCGCGCACCGGCACCGGCACCGGCACCGCTCGCTGGCTCTGCTCGTGGGCACCGCTCACCGGCACCGCTCACTGACATTGCTCACCGGCATCGTGCTTCGGCACTGCTCACCGGCACCGCTCACCGGCACCGCTCACTGACATTGCTCACCGGCATCGTGCATCAGCACCGCGCACCAGCAGCACTCACTGACATTGCTCACCGGCATCGTGCTTCGGCACCGCTCACCGGCACCGCACATCGGCACCGCTCACCGGCACTGCACACCAGCGCTGGCACCGTGCACCGGCACCGCGTACTGCAGCCGCCCCACTGCGGGCCCCGGTCTGGGTGCCCATCTTCCCGGGGGCCCCGGGCTGGCCGTGGGGGAGGATGGGGCACCCAGAGGGCCGGGCCAGGGTCCCTGCTGTGCTCGGGGTCACAGCAGGTCGGTGGGTGACCCAGKGCTCCCCGGGTGGCTGAACGGATCCTGCATGCAACCCCGGCCCCCGTGCCCTGTTTGTTCCGGGACGCTCTTCCCATCTGCTGATTCYGGCTSCRCACATGACGCCTCCTGCTGCYGTGTACAAAGTGTCTCCTGCCACARGGAGCAGTCCAGGCCTGGGAGATGGGAGCTAATCGAATGCATGCGGATCGTGATAGCTAGAGCTGCTGCAACCCTGAGTTTTGCAAAGACGCCAAAACGCTTTGCAGGAAATTTGAGTTCAGAACTTCGATCTCAGATAACTGTGCCATCTCACYGGTTTTAATGAGCGCTGCTCTCTTCTGGAATACGAAGACCAGTAAAACCCTCAAACCAGTTTCCTTTCRTGTTGGGCCGTTTATCAGAACTGTGCAGGGCAAGGCCTGCGTGGGCAGCCCGAGGCTGGACTCGCAGCGGCTGCAGGGGCACCAGGGCTGCAAGGCGGCCGCCGGGGCTGAGCGCGGAGCAGGGGGTGGGAGCTGCACGGGGCACCCGCAGGAGCTGTCTCCTCCAGTGCAGCGTGACCATTAAAGGAGCTCTGGACGTCCCTGATTTCAGTAATCCTGTTTTCCAGTGTCCGTGGCTGCTAATGAGAACGCAGAGCAGGGGTGGGAGGGATGGAGGGTGCTCCGTGGTGAGGGTGGGCGGGTGGCACTACAGAGTGGAGAGGAAGGCCTTGGGGTGAATGCGGGGCGAGGGCTGAGCGCCCGTTCTGCGCACGCAACGGGGGCGACTCCGGGCGCTCGGGTTGCACCCGCAGCCCTGGGAGCAGTGTTCTTGGCATCGCCCTCATCTTCCACCCTTGTCCTCCACCTGCGGGAGCTGGGAGCCGGGAGCCGGGCCCTGCAGCTGCTCCCGTACGGAGCTGCTTTATCCCCTGCCTGTGCCCTGCTCTGCACAAAGCTGCCTCTGAGCCAGCTCCGCTGCTCCCACGGTAGCTGGGTCTCGCCCACGCCGCGTCGATGGCATGGGTGGCATTTCCAGGACGCTGCTTGGTGCCGAGGGGAGGGAGCGTGCCCCTGAGGCTGCCTGGTGCCGAGGGGTGAGCGGGGCTGAGCCAGCRGGGCAAACGCGAGCCCTGGAACGGGAGGGCTGCAGGCGGTGGGGACAAGGCCTGCCGGGCAGCGCTGCACCGAGGGCGAGCCCTGCCACCCTCTCCGTCCCTGTCAGCGACATCCGTGTGACGCTGCTGCTGAGCGCAGCTCCGTGGAGGGACGTGTTCCTTAAAGAGACCGTTTGAGAGCTTCTTGCAAAACTGCCCAGCTTCTGCTCCGTGGCCGCCGCGGCCCGTCTCTGAGGACCTAGGGGTCTCCCGTCAGTCGGGCAGAGCGGCTGGGGGGGGGGGGGGGGGGGGGGGGGGGGGGGGGGGGGGGGGGGGGGGGGGGGGATGCTGCGGGGCGGCGGATGGGGCGCCGGGGTGTTTGCGGGCTGCGGTAAGGCTCAAGGCGCTGCAGCTGGCAGAGAGGCGGGTGCTGTGCGGCGGGGGTCCCAGGGACGCTGGCTAGCTCCGGGCGCTTGAAGGGCTCCTAACTGTTGCCTTGGCCCGATGGTTGTGCGGAGCGCTGCGGAAACCCGGGAAGCACAGGCAGAGCTGCAAGCAAGCAGAGCTCTGTGCTTCCCTCCCGATGCGGGGGGCCCGGGCCCGGACCGAGGTGCTGCGGCGGGGGGTTGCCCCAGCAGAAGGCCTCGCCGCTCTCGGGCCGGGGGTGGTTCTGGGCAGACATCCCGCAGCTCCCAGGCGGCAGATGGGGCCGGGCTGTCCCTCCGCGGCCCGGTGCCACCCCTCGCACGCCAGCTGGAGCTTCCCGCAGGCTTCGCTCGGATCCTGTTCCCGACGCTATTTTCCGCACGCCACGTCCGCGTCTCGCCGTCTGCGCGCTTCAGCCGCAGGCCGGGGGCCGGGGGCCGGCGGCGGCGCTGCGCGTGGCGGGGGATGCTGCTGGGCGGGCGGTCGCTGGGAAGAAGCCGCGTGTCGGGACGGAGCACCTGCCTCTGCACGCGCCCCGCTCGCGGAGCAGCGGCTCTGCAGTCGGCAACGGCGAGCGCGGCTGCTTGCCCACGGCTGGGACGCTCYCCGAAGGATCATCTCCCACCCGGCACAGGGCCGCGGCGGGTCTCCGCAAGGGCTCCGGGCTGCCGGCGAGGTCCGCGGCAGGCGTCCTCGGCCAATATGGGGAGCGTTCGCTCCCTGCAGGAGGGGGCCACATCCCGGCCTTTCCCCCCGCAAGCGGGTGGTGGGGCCCAGCCCCGAGCGCTGGCGCTGACCTGCTCCCGCCTCGGGCATTGCCGCATCCCGAGGGACCGGAGCGCCCGGAGCCGCTCGGCAGCAGACGGGGCTGCCGCTGGCCTGGGCTCCTGGGGGTGCCTTCAGGGTGGCCGACACTCGTCCCCGCGGTGGCCGAGGGCTGGGAGAGCTCAGCCCCGGGGTGGGAAGGGGGGGGGCCACCTCCCTGGACCACCGGAGGGGACGCCGCGGGCCTCGCCGGCCTCGGGAGGTCCCTCCAGCCCGCCTCGTCCCCGCCGCCGCGGTTTGCACCCTCGCCTCCGCGCTCGCCGCTCCTCTGCCCTCCCTCGGCCCCTCGTCGCTCCATCCTCGTCGGAGCACGGCGCCGGCGGCTCGCGGCCAAAGCCGTGCCCGCCACCGGCCGGGAGCAGAGGTGGTCTCAGTGCCGAAGCGACACGCGGCAAGGCTCGGCTGTTGCTCTGCCGCGCGCGGTCCCGCGGCTTCTGCGGCGCCGCGAGGCCGGTGCGTGCCGGCAGACCCTGCACCGCCGTCGTGCTCCCTCCGCCGCCACKCCGAGCTGCTCTCCCGCGCCCCGTCGGCTCGTAGCTCCCGTCACCCCCGGCTCACGCGGCTGCCAGAGGTTGCTACGAGATAACGTGCCGGAAAACGGAGCAGGCACGGAGCCCGTCGACAGCAGAGAGGCTTCAGGCGGGCCGGGGAGGTTGCAGCAGCTCGGTGCAGAGGAGACGGCGCTGCAGTCGATCATCAGATCCCCCCACCCYGCACACTGCAAATTTAATGGCTCTTTGGGTCTCAGTGTTTAAATCTGTCTAATGAGCGTTTAACTGCCGCTCAATATTTAATGCCTCGGTGTTCGGTGCAATAACCCCATGTGTCACGGTGAGCGCCGGTCCATCACCCCGGGCGCGGGGAGAGGCACGCTGCGGGAGAGGAGCTAGCACGGGCACGGGAGGCAGATCCAGGCGGGGGGGGGATCTGCTGCTACCTGACACCCTGGCGTGGGCGGCAGGTTGTCTCTGTGCCATGAGCTCCGCCTGCCTCTTTTGGGGGTCTTGGCTCTTCTCGGTGGTGCAGCAGACCCCGGAGCTCCTCCGTGCTGTTCGGGCTGCTGTCCTCAGCCGGCTGTGCCGTCCTGCAGCGAGCTTCTGCCCCTGGATTTGCATCCTGCAAGCTGCAGTGCAAGCTGCCCCACCCCTGTCCCCATCCCTGTCCTCATCCCCATCCCTGTCCCCATCCCCATCCCCATCCCCATCCCCATCCCCATCCCGGCAGCTCCCTCCCCCCCCCTCCCGGCAGCTGCTGCAGACCGCTGTGACTGACTTCCAGGGTTTTTGCGAGATACCTGATTAATCCCAGCGCGAGCTGTAATCACATGGCAATAACTGCACGACTCGTGCTTATCTGAATGTGTAATCACGGCAATGAATAATGCTCCGGGCTTGGCACCTCTCTAATTAGCGCCGTGCCAGGGAGGGAGAGGCCCTGCTGCTGCGTTTCGCAGCGGTCCCCCCACCAGCGCCGGGGTCTGCCGTGGGGCYGTGGGGCCCAGCCAGCGGGACACAAGCGCGGGTCAGCGCCACCCCGCTCTCGCGGCCCCGTGCGCTGCCGGGCACAGATGCGCGCGGTCCCGGGGCTGCGTGCCGGCTGCCGTGCCACCAAAGGGAGAGCGTCCCGGGACGTGCTGCGACACCCGTCCCACCGTGAGGTCCTCCGCGAGCCTGCGGAGGATGCGGTGGAAGGGGCACCGTGCCCCTGCACTGGCCTGGCGGCCTCTGCCCTGCTGATGGCTGTGGGGAGGTTGTGCGGCACCGACGTGCTGTGCTGTGCCGTGCCCTGCCGTGCCGTGCCATGCTGTTCTGTGCTGTGCCGTGCCCTGCCGTGCCATGCTGTGCCATAGCGCCATGCCGTGCCGTGCCGTGCTGTGCTATGCCATGCCCTGCCATACCATGCCGTGCCGTGCCATGCTGTTCTGTGCTATGCCGTGCCCTGTCATGCCGTGCCATAGTGCCATGCTGTGCCATAGTGCCATGCCATGCTGTGCTRTGCCATGCCATGCCGTGCCGTACTATGCCACGCTGGGCCATGCTGTACTGTGCCATGCAATGCCATGTCCTGCCATGCCATGCCATGCCCTGCCATGTTGTGCCATGCCATGCCATGCTGTGCTGTGCCATGCCATGCCGTGCTGTGCCATGCCATGCCGTGCTGTGCTATGCCATGCTGGGCTGTGCTGTGCCATAACATGCCATGCCCTGCCATGCCATGCTGTGCCATGCCATTCTCTGCCCTGCCATGCCGTGCCCTGCCATGCTGCGCCATGCCATGCTGTGCCATAACATGCCATGCCATGCCATGCCATGTCGTGCCATGCTGTGCCATGCCCTGCCGTGATATGCCATGCCATGCCGTGCCATGCCCTGCCGTGCTGCACCACGCCACACTGTGCCGGGCCACGCTGTGCTTTGCCATGCCATGCTGTGCAGCCCTGTGAGAGACTGCGCAGAGTGACAGGGCCGCCCAGCCTGCACGCCGTCCCCGAAGGCGGCCGCGCTCCTGCGTTCGTGCAGGCTGCGCAGCGGCCGCCGCTCGGGGCGCTGGGACCGCAGCCCTGCTGTGCYGCCGAGAGCAGGGGTGTTGCTGCGGTCTGAGGGTTCCCCCGCTGCCCCTCGAGCCGCGAGGGTGTTTCCCGGCTGTGTGGCGGCAACGCACTGAGTGGTCACCTGCGTATGTGGCTTCCCACATCCGCTAATCCAAAGGTCCAGGTTAGGCTGGAATCTCCACTGCTCYGCTGGCATCTCACCGAATTGCAGGCACCTCTGGAGATCACCTGGCCCAACCCCCCCGTCTAGCAGGTTGCCCAGGACCGTGTCCAGCTGATTTTGGATATCTCCAAGGAGGGAGACTCCACAACAGCTCTGGGCAATCTGTTCCTGTGTTCAACCACCCTCACAGCGAAGAAGCGGTTTTTTCATGTTCAAACTGAATTTCCTATGTTCTTCCGACGTATACTGTCTTTATCTATACACTGTATATCTGTATTTATCTGTATTTACACCGTATCTGTATTTATCCCACCACAGCAGAGAGGCAAGAACTCCCCGTGGCTCACCCTGAGTCCTGGACAACAGAGGGATTTGCAGAGGGAGAAATTTGGCAGAAACATCTGACCGCCGTCTCCAACACTCCCAGCGCTGCCTGCGCGCGTGTGCACGGTGCACGGTGAGCRCTGCCTGCAGCGAGCGCTGCCTGCGCGCGTGTGCATGTGCACGGTGCACGGTGAGCGCTGCCTTCGTGTGACCACAGCTCTGTGCCAGGGCAGGCTCGGGCAGTAGATCCTTGCAGGCAGGCAGGCAGCCAGACAAGCCTCTGGAAATGCGCAGTGTCACAAATTAAGAGCTTAATTAGCAGGCGTGCCTCCCTCAAGGAGCTGCCGCCTCATTAGCATCGAGAATGGTGATTAAGCAGCGGGAAGAGGGCCGGTCCTGCCAGCCCAACGCCATGCACCATGCACATGTCCACTCCACCACAGGGCAGGGCGCGCGTCGGGCACCGTCCTTCTCTGCCTGCCTCGTAGTGACTAGCCGGCCCAGAAAGGGTCTCCCGCATCCTGCYGGGCTCACTGAATGCCTCGCTTCCCCTGACCCCGGTCCCTCCTCCTTCCTTGGACCGATGGTCTCTGTTTGCAAGCCTGTTCCCAGGCGGCTCAAAACATGCTGGAGAAGGTCCATGGCATGGCCCGTGGAAGGCGGGGTGCCTCCCTGTGAAGTCCGTGGCACGGTGCATGGAGGACAGSGTAGACGCCACGAGGTCCACGGCACACGTGGAGGACGGGGTAGCGCACCTCCCAGCGTTGCCAGAAAAATCCCACCGTGAGAGGAGCCCCGGGAGCTCCTCGTGCTCGGGCAGCACCAAGCATTCCCAGTGCTGTCTCAGACCAYTTCCAGGACAGACACCGGCCCCCGTGACGCTGTTGGTTAAATAAACTTCCAGAAGGGCTTATGCCACGTGCTCCTGGAAGAAATTAATTCACCGGAGAAGCCAGACTGTGATGGTGGCCGAGTGCCACCCTTCCACTGGGGAYGTCGTGCCCAGGCTGAGCGCGACGTACCTCGTTCGCCTGGAAGAGACGGAGCGCTTGCCCTGGCAGCTCGCGGCGCCGGCTGCTCCAGGTGCGCGCTGGGCCCTCTGCGAGCCACCGCTGCGCCGTGGCTTCAGCTCAGCTGAGGGAAGGGGGAGGGGGTCACAAATCCACGCGCCAGACCAAACCGGGTGCCTGCAGTGCCCTCCCACGCGCTGCCGGCGCTCACCGCGTGTCTCAGCCCCGCTCGGCGCAGCGGCACCGGCGCTGCTCCCCGCGCAGCAGCCCGGCTCTCTCCCTCCACCTCCCCAAGCCCTGGAAACCTCCCCCTTGCCGCTGGCAGCCCAGCCAGGAGCAGCGCTGCAGAAAGGGCCCAGGAGACCCCCAGGCAGCGGTCTGCAGAGGTCCCCAGGGTGCCCGGGAGCATCTTGGTGCCRTCCTGGCTGTGCTTTGTGCTGGCAGGAGGGTCCGGGTGCAGCCGGCCAGGGCAGCGCAGGGCTCCGTGTCCGGCATGGGACGGCGGCGTCCCATCTGCTCAGAGCAGGCTCCCAGGCGCTGGCAGCACCAGGATGCTGACCCTCTGCTCCAGCGCCGCATGCAGGCCCTCAAGACCCGCTGGAGATGCGTCCTCGAGTGAGATGTGGCACTCGTCCCAGCCGGCAGTGAAATCCTGTCTGGATGGCCCAGGTGGATCCCATCAGAGAGGAGATCCTGGATCCCAGCTGGATGGGCCTGAGCAGACCCCATCAGAGAGGGAACCTCTCGGATCAGTATGTCTGGGGTGTTTTCTCTCATTGGCATTGCTGCCAGCGGTGGCCAACGGCCCCCGGAGCAGTGTCTGTGCAGACGCTGGGCAGCGCAGAGGCCATCCAGGCACTGAAACCCTCCAGCTTGCTGCTCGCCACGTTTCCCTGTCATCTCCGCACCACGCGCCACAGCTGGCCTTGCCATGGCGGGGGCACAGCCTTGATAACTGGGCAGAAACCATGGCCTAAGGGACTGGTGTGGACACCACGTACCCGGGGACTGGTGCAGACACGGCAGCAGTGTCACAGCTGCTCCGGTGCCTCCCAGCAAGGAGGTTTCCAGTACTGGTGTCCCGCAAAGCCTTGTCAGGCTAAGGGGCCCCCCCCGGCTATCAGTGCCTGGCTCCTCCTCATTGCCCCTTCCAGCTCCCCCTGCCCCTTTCTCCTCCCAGGGAGCAGGAGGGGTCGGTGTCCAGAGCAGGGACCCCCATAGTCTCCAGCCCCAGAAACCTCCTCTATTTATATTGCTATTGAGGATGGAGGTCAGCAGCTGATGTCCTCCCTGCCCGGGCTTCGCCAGCACCCTTGGCCCGGCTCCCTGCAGGGAAATTGCACCTGGACAGAGACACGGGGTGTCCACAGAGCACCAGCATGTTCCTCCRCCTGTGGGTTGCAGCTGCGTTTGTGGGGTCAAGCTGGCAGAAGGGGATCCCAGCCACAAGCTGGACCCTGCCAAGAGGCCTGGCAGCCCATGCATGGTCTCCAGGACAGAGGTGCTYCAGGGCTGCCTCTGGGTGCCGGGCTGGCCAGGGCAAAGTCCAGCTGCGGGGTGCCAGCCGGAGAGACCAAAGTCCAGCRCCATCCCTGCTGAAATACTCTTGAACACCTGCAGAAGGAGCACGGCCAGGTACCGAGTGTCTGCGCTCCGCTCGGGCTGAGCCCTGCCTCAGCTCCAGCCTCACCGGTCCTCTGTGCCAGACGGGGCAGGTGCTGCCATGGGGCGCACCACGAACCGCGGGCAACGCAGGTCCAGCGTTCAGCTTCACGTGGCCCTGACCCACAGGGTGAGCAGGCAGAAAAGGTGACTGCTGTGATCTGGGAGAGCGTCATCTGCTTTCCCAGTGGGTAACGGGAGAGTCCGGCTTGTCTGTGAATCCCGAGAGCGCACGGATTGCTGGCATGCCTCCGTGCTGGAGGCAGGGCTCATCCGCTGGGAGGAGATGCCACGGTTTCTTGGTCCAGGGCTGGTAAAGACCCGCGTTGGGGCCTTTGCAAGCTGGTGGAAAGAATGCTTTGAAAATATGTTTGTATGAAAAACAGGCTCAGCGTGTAAAGGGCCAGGCCTTGTTTAGCAGGGTGAAGAAGTTTTTGCCGTGTGACATCGTTAAGCATGCTTAACGAAGCACCGGGAAGCTGAAAGGCTCCACGTACAGCCTGGGTGCAAGGAAGCCAGCCCGGGGCTGGCTCAAGGGCCCGCAGCCGAGGTCAGGTGGGCTGCAGCCCTGGGAAGAGCACGAAGAACGGCATCTAGAAAATGAGGGAAAGTTTGAATCTGAAAAGAGGCCAAGGGAGACTGTGGTCTGTCCAAGCGCCTGCAGCACCCAAGCGAGCTCTCTTGCGGGAAAAGCGGTACGTAGGGTGGAGGCTGGGAGCGACGGCTGCTGCCACGGGCTGTATCAGCASCCTGACAGCTGTGATCTGGGCGAAGGGAAAGAGCTAGAGGTGCCGGGCAGCACGGGGAGCTGTAAGCAGGGCTCTCTTATGTCACCTGCCTGCCCGATCCCCGGCATAGTGCTGCTGGTGCTTGCACCCTGGGAAAGACATTCATTCTTAACTCTCGCCCTAACGCTTGTCCTGTGTCGAGGGTCACCTGAAGCACATGCCAGGACTTTCCACTCAGCAGGCGGGTGCTGAGAGCGCCCCACTGCAACGCAGTCAGATGCCCAAGAGGGGTGTTTGCCATGCGGCAGGACTGGCTGGAGAAGGAGCTGGTAACGCAGGACGCTGGTGCAGAAGAGGCATTTTCAGCCACAAGCGTTAGCCCGAGTCTCCTTGGTGGCAGGACCATGGGGACTGTGCCCAAACCCCAGCACCTCTTTCCATGGGGGATATACTGCCTGTGGCTATGCGTAGGCTGGAGGTGGCGATGTCCCGGAGCTGCTTCCCGGCACAGCACAAGCGAGGGCAGGAGACGTGTAAGCTGTGTTATAAGCCTCAGCAGTGCTGTGCCCCGGTTCTCGAGGAAGCATGGGCTGCAGCCAGCGGCCTAGGAGCCCCCCCCTCGCTCCCCTCACCCCCGCCTGCGCTCTCCGCCCGGGTGGATTGCAGCTGAATGGGGCAGACGCACCGTGGGAAACCTGCTCTCATCAAAGCCTCTGCTGCAGGAGCAGAGGGCAGGGTAGGGGGTGCCCTTAGCGGCACGCTCAGAGGCAGCTGCTGGCAGAGCCCAAGGCTTATCTGTCACAGGTGGGAAGATCTGACATTTCGGAGTCCCACAGCAGCTGCTTCTACACCATGAGCTCAGGGAAAAGAGCCRGCTGCACCTTCTGCTTTCATCAACAGCTGGAAAACACAAGAGCTTGTCCTGCCTTTGAGAGCTGTTCGTGTACCAGGAGCTTTGGACTGAACACCCAGAAATGTCAGTAAAGGGAAAAGACTGTGAACTGGGACCCGGCAAGTGGGACCCAGCACAGAGGAGGGTCCCTGGAAAATATCCAGYTTATTCTACGAGCAGTCAGGCAGGGCTAAGTGCAGAGGCAGAACCCAGTCCAGAGATGATGGGTCCAAGCAGACCCCAAGTGCAACTATTGCACACGCACCAGCAGGCGTGGTGGGCAAGCGCAGGCACCGAGCACTTGTCTTGGGAAGGGCAGCGAGGGTGAAGTCTGTACAGCCAGCGCGTCAGCTGCTCTGCACCACGTTTGCCAAGGCGGCTCGGAGAGGAGCAGCAATGCCTGGAGCAGGAGGCAGCGAGGCCAGGAGCTTGGGGAGCTCTCAGAAAGCTCTGTCCTTGCACCGACACGTTTTGCCCTTGMGGGGGACAGAGCCATGGTTCCTTGGGAGCTCAGCTGTTCACCATGGCCTCTGCCCAGAGCCTCAGGCTCCCCGTACTTGAGGTAGCCGGTGGTGCTGAGCCACGCTGCAATGTTTTTTGTATTGTCACAGCTGCTTGTCCTGCACCAGGGTGGATGGAGCGTCATCCTCAGCCAGAGGTTTCAGTAGGGCAGCACCAATGAAGCTCTGAGCGTTGGGTTCAGCAGGACCCACACTGAAGGCTGCAGAGAGCAGTCACCAACCTCTGGCTGGAGTGGGATGCCCAGCGCAGCAGGCTTGGCACGCTCTGCCCACTGCATTAGCCTTGGCCTTTCCTGGGCTCAGCTGCAGCCAGTTGCTCCTTGCCCTGGAGCCAGTCCCCAAGCACTCGGAGAGGTTTGGGAGAGGCGGTGTCGCTACACGGTGAGAAGTGTTTTGCTGGCACGTGCTCGCTCAGACATCGCCGCGTGCTGGAGGGGTGATGGCTGCAGACCTCTGCCCACAAGGACCTGGCGGTGGGGTGCAGCTCTCCATCGCTCTTCTCTGTTCCCAGCCCCGGCCCTGGCCCGCCTGGAGACGGCGCTTGGACAGTGGCTGCAGGAGCCTGCCCGGCCAGGCCCAGCCGCCTCCGTGCCGTGAGGGGTGCCGGGCGCAGTGCCGGCCCCGCGGCAGCTCCCAGCCTGGCACCGGCACCAGCGCAGCCCCTCCGTGTGGGTCTCTTTCAYGGAGCAGTGCACAGGAGCGTGGGAGCAGCACCCGTTCCAAGGCAGCCTCTGCYGCCACTTCCCTCCCTCCGAAGGCCACGCTCCAGGGCTTTAGCCGGCTTCCCACCTCCTTGCTGTCCTGGCTGGGCCTTGGGCCGCTCCATGCTGGAAGGGAAGGGGAAAGCGTGAAATAGAGGTGCCGGGGAGGAGAAGGAAACTTGACCTGTCCTCTGAGGCTGGGCCCTGCTGCTCCGTAGCTTGCGCCTGTGGGACACCGGACAGGGCCTGTAGGATCTCGGCAAAGGGGGTTTAGGAAAGCCTGGACTTGAGGAAGGCAGTTCCCTGCTCCAGATTTAGCAGCTCAGCACCAAGCGTGAGATTCGTGGATACCATCTGCTTCCCTGCAGCGAGACCGGCACCCTGGGCATTGCAAAGCAGCGCCGTGCCCCACGGAGGTGCTCCCGGCTGGCAGGGTGCAGCGTTTTGGGGCAGTTTGTCCTGGGGCCCTGGAAGCGAAGCGTCCTGCGGAGGCGGCAGGGGCCATGCCTGCTGCCGGGCGTCCTTTGCATGACTGCTACGGGAGCCGGTCGCTGCCAGGCGGTCGCTGCTGCATGCAGCCGACGGTTCCTCGCACGAGCAAAACACCCCGGCATCCCCGTGCTGCCACAGCGGCCGTGCCCGCAGCCGCCAAGGTCCTCTGGGCTCTCCGCTCCTCCGGCCTTTCCGTGGTCAGCTGCCGGGGCGCCGTGCYGCAGAGGAGCGGCGCCGGCGGGTCTCCGCGGCTCCTGCGCTGGGTTTGGTTCCCCGGCTCCGCAGTGCGGGCGTCTCCGGCCGCCCTCCCCGGGTGCCCCCTTCCTCCTCCGCTCCCCCGGGTCCCCGGCCGTCCCGCGCTGTCCTGCCGGCTGCCAAGCCGCYGGGACCAGATGGGCCTGCCTCCGCCTGGCTCCCGCTCCGTCTGGGAGACACCACTTCCTGCTGCCTCCCACTCGCCAGCGCTCGCGCACGCTTCTTCCCTGACCTTCAGGAAGAGCTGGGCAGGCTCGCGGAGCTCAGCTCTGCGCCGAGCCCCCCTGCTCCGCGGCGGCGGCCCCAGAGCCGGCTGCGCGTGCGCCGCTGTCGACCCGCTCCCTTGCAGAGCCCCACCGCCCGGCCAGGGCTTGCTGCCCGTGCCAGCCCAGCGCTAACGGGCCCGTCTCCCTCCCGTGCTTGCTTGCGCAGGTGTCCTCGTGCCTGCGGGCGCGTTTGGAGGAAGGAGCTGGCACCGGGACTGGCACAGCCCCACGGCCGTGCGTGCAYGCGTGCGTGAGCGCTCTCGCCCGTGCACGCGCGCCAGCGTGGGCCCACTTCCCAGGGCTGTGCCGGGGCTTCCCAAAGGGGCAGGAGCAGGGCTGGTTCCCATCCCGGGGTTCACCCTGGCTCAGGTGCTCACTGCCCCGGGCTGCTTGCACGTTGGGGTCAGGTGCCTGTACGGACGTAGACGTGGGGCTCCTCGTCGTCTGCACTTTGTGTGCTCGCTGCTGCAAACCCCCCGCCCCAGCTGAGCGCACTTCTGGCTGTGTTCTCCTGAGCGATGCCTCTTCTCCCGGCTCATCGCAGCTCTATTTCACACTTGGCTGGTCTGAAGGGGAGCTGCCACATTTGACATGTCAGAGGCTGCTCGTCCCGAGCTTGCCCCGTGCCGGGGCGGTGAAGCAGCGGTGCTCACRAGGGGGCACAGCTCGGGGCACCCTGGCACGGGGTCTGACCGCAGCGGGGGGCCCGAGCTCCCCTGCACGTGGGAGCGGAGCTGGGGCCACAGGAGGGCTTTTCCAGGCCTTTGCCTGCCCTCGGCTGTGCCGTAGCCCTGCCTGTGCCACCCTGGGCATCGTGCTGCCGTTGCACTTTGGGGAGCCAGGTTTGGCAAGGGGCTGCTCCCCGTGCCGTGCAGCAGCATCTGCCACGCATCCCACTGACGCGTGCCTAGGACCCGGTCCTGCGGCTGCGAGCCCGGGACCCGTCTCCCTGCTGCGCGTCCGGGGCTTGTTCCCGGCGCCGTGGGGCTGCAGGGCCTGGCGCAGACCCGGCTCCTGTCTGCTGGCGTAAGCGCCACGCTCCTCGCAAAGCGCCTGCTCCTGCCATCGCGGGACTAGGGCACTGCGTCAGCTGCACGGGGACAGCGTGTTCCCAGCTCGCCAGGCCYGCGAAAGAAAGCCAGGAAATTTGCCTCCGTGAGCTAAGAGATACCCAGAGAATCACACCTAAAAATCTCGTGGTCGAAACCAGGCCAAGGGCGCAGGAGGAGCCTGGACAGTATTTCCGAGCCTCTGGGGTGGCGAAACTGCACCGGAAAGCAGCAGGAAAAACCATCCCCAGCGACCCCAGTTCTCTTTGGAGAGTGGAGCAGGGATGYGTAGGAGCCAGTGTGGGTCCCCAGGGAAGCTGGAAAGCTGTCCCATGGGAAGAGCCGYGTGGGGCCTCGCAGCCAGCTGGACCAGCTCACCCCCACTGCTCCCCGAGCTGCTCCCGGAGCCAGGTGCAAGGCTGCCGGTGACTCACCGCCCGGAGACGGGCTGTGGTCCCGCAAGGACGGAGCYGGCGCCCGGGAGGCTTCCTGGGGTGGGATGTGGCATTCAGGAGGGCTGGTGCGCAGGGGAGCACCGCCGGCATGGCTCCCCGGGCAGCGGGGYAGGGCTGGCAGGGGCAGGTCTGGCCTCCCCGGCGCAGGCAGGGTCCCTTGTGCCCGCTGCGGCCCTGCGGCGGGTGCTGCAGGGCTGGTGCCTGTGGCAGGGTCTGGCCACGTCCGACCCTCCTGCGTGCAGCGCGGGGCAGGGCCGGAGGCGCAGCTGCTCCTGGCGGCTGCGGCGGGGGTTTCCTCTGGGCCTGAACGATGCTCGCCGCAGGAAGGGAGAATMTCTGCTCTGGCAAGGTGTTTCCTGGCTCTGCAGATAGGATGTGGGAGGCACATCCTGACCCCCTGCCCGCGTGTGTGCGCAGACCCCCCCRGGGAGCTGTGCATGGACACACAGCCCCCCAGCGCAGGCATGAGCCTGCTGGCACCCCCAAACACGTGTCTGTGAGGATGCACCCCAGCCCTGCCAGGGCTTGTGCATGCAGCCATGCGTGTGCACACAGGACCACGTGTGCACATGCAGGGCCACACATGTGTGCACATGCAGGGCCACAAATGTGTGCACATGCAGGGTCACACATGTGTGCACGCACAGGGCCACGGGTGTGCACACAGGGCCACACATGTGTGCACACACAGGGCCACACGTGTGCATACACAGAGCCATGCATGTGCGCACACAGCCATGCGTGTGCACACAGGCACGTGTGTGCATGCAGGSCCATGCGTGTGCAAACACAGCGCCACGCGTGTTTGCACACAGGGCCACGTGTGTGCACACAGGGCCACGCGGGTGCACGCAGCACCCCACGGCCAGGCCTGCCCAGGGGCTGTTGCGCTGCCGGGCCAGCTCCCCCAGCCCCATGGCCAGCAGGATGCGGGGGGGGGGGGCGGAGGTGGGGCAGGAGCCGGCCGAGGCTGGAGGGTGTCCTCTTCCTGGAAGGAAAGGGGCAGAGCCGGCGGCTGCGGGTTTCCTTTAGGCTCTGGCTCTGCGGGCAGCGAGGGGCTGGAGCAGCTCGCGCACGACCACGCGGAGCCTGCGGCAGGTAATGGCACCTGGGCCYCATGGCCGTGGGGCAGCCGGGCCACCCCCAGAGCAGCATGGGTCTGGGGCGTGTGCTGCTCCCTTCCTGGGGGCAGTGGGGCTGGGACAGTCCTGGTGCCCCTCCATGGGCTTGGCGGGGCTGGGACCATCCTGGTGTCTTGTCCTGGGGTCGGTGGGGCCGGGCTGGCCCCAACGCTTCGCTGTGGGGTCGGTGGGGCTGGGCTGGCCCCAGTGCTTCGCCGTGGGGTCGGTGGGGCCGGGCTGGCCCCAATGCTTCGCCGTGGGGTCGGTGGGGCTGGGCTGGCCCTGGTGCTTCTCTGTGGGGTCAGTGGGGCTGGACTGGCCCCAGTGTTTTGCTGTGGGACTGGTTGGCCCCAGTGTTTTGCCATGGGTCAGTGGGGCTGGACTGGCCCCAGCGTTTTGCCATGGGTTGGTGGGGCTGGGCTGGCCCCAGTGCTTTGCCGTGGGGATCGTGGGCATGGCCAGAGCCTGGCGGTGCCGTGGGGTGAGGGCCCTGCTCCGGAGCGGCCCCGAGCCACACTGGGGCATGTGCAGCCCTGGCAGCGGCACCCCCCCCCCCCCCCCATGGGGAGCTCGTCCCCCCGCTGCCCCACAGAGCTGGCTGCCCCCATAGCATGGGCTGCCCCACAGAGAGGCCTGTCCCGGGGGGGGGGGGGGGGTGGCTGTCCCACAGCCATGGGTGCCCCAGAGCCTCCTGCCTTCGCTCCCTGCGGTGCGCGTGTGGGGCCCGTCCCAGCAGCGGGGGCCGTTCCCCCCACGCAGCAGGGCAGCTTGGCCGCCTGCCCCATGTGGGGCCTGCCGCCTGCGCTGGGGCACGCGTCTGCCCCACGGCTCATGGGGCAGGGCAGTGCTCGGCTGTTGGGCTGGGCCATGGGGCTGGGCCATGGGGCAGAGCTGTGGGCCCTGGCTGGGTCTGGGACCCTGCGGCAAGGGGGTCCTGCCCTGTTCTCTGGGGGCACCCCGCCGCCTCACGGCCCTGCCTGAGGTGTGCTGGCCCCACGGCAYGTGGGGGGCCCCGAATGCGCTGCCACGGGTGCCCCACGGCAGCGCTGAGCCCCGCGCCGGGGCCAAGCCCTTGCCCCGGCTCACCCTGGCCAGGCCTGGGGGAGGCCCGTGGCCCCCCCCCCCGCGCAGGCAGACCCCGTAGCCGGGCCGTGGCTGTAGCCCATCCCTGGCCCCCTCTCTCACCCCTGCCATCCCTGCCCCATGCCCGGCCCTTCTCCCATCCCTGCCCCATCCCTGTCCCCCCCTCCCAGCCCTGCCATCCCTGCCGCATGCCCGGCCCGGACCCTATCCCTGCCCATCCCAGCCCGCTGCCCACCCCGCCGGTCCCAGGGCCGGGAGGCGGCCGGCTCCGGCGTCCCTCAGCTCCCCAGGGTGCTGCGTGGGGGGGGGGGGCTCTGCCCTGCCCGGCGCCCCGGGGCAGATGGGAGGAGGCCGGGGCGGCCGGCGGGAGGCCCGACCCCGGCCCTGGGCCTCGGCCAGCTTCTCCCGGCTGCGGGTGGCCGCGGCGAAGGGCACAGAGAGGCCCTGGAGCGGCACGGGGGGGCGGCCGCGCACCCCCGGCGCCACGTGCCCCTGCCCAAGGCGACGCTCGGGCAGCCGGCGCCGAGTGGGGGGGGGGGCAGCAGCAGCATTGAGCCCTGGGC
>NW_020449664.1:1006164-1021543 GCF_003343035.1 Apteryx rowi | reverse complement strand
GGGGCCAGCCGGGCCCGGTGCCCACCAGAGCAGCTGGCTTTGAACTTTCCCTCCCTCTCCTTCCCTTGCTTGCTCGCACATACTCTTTGGTTGCCATGACAACACCTTAAACTAACACTCGGTTCCCGAGGCTGCGAGGGGGGCTGAGTTCGCAGGAGAAATTCATCTTCTTGTGCCGATCCTCTCCAGAATTCCCCCTCCGCCCCCACCCCGGCGCTGCTCTCGCAGCTCGCCCGCTCGCTCGCTGGCGCTGGCTGCCTCCGGCGCCCGCCGGCGCTGCTATGGTTACTCGGGCCCGGCCGCCCCATCCCGCCACTGCGAACAGGCTCTGCTCCAACGGTAAGAGCCGCGCCGCGCTCCAGCAGCGTTCGCGCCGGGCCCGGCCGGCTCCGGGGCGCCGGGCTGCAGGGCGGTGGGGCCTCCGGGGCGTGTGGCGCGGGGCAGAGCTGGCGCCGGGACGGGCGCTGGAGAGCGCGAGCGCCCGGCTGGGCGTTGGGGAGGGCAGGCGCCGGGATGGGCGTTGGGGAGCGCGAGCGCCGGGATGGGTGTTGGGAAGAGCAGGCGCCGGGATGGGCATTGGGGAGCGCGAGTGCCAGGATGGGTGTTGGGAAGAGCAGGCGCCAGGATGGGCGTTGGAGAGCGCAAGTGCTGGGATGTGCGTTGGGGAGAGCAGGTGCTGGGATGGGCGTTGGGGAGTGCGAGTGCCGGGATGGGTGTTGGGAAGAGCAGGCGCTGGGACGGACGTTGGGGAGTGCGAGCGCTGGGACGCGTGTTGGGGAGTGTGAGCACCAGGATGCGCGTTGGGGAGTGCGAGTGCCAGGACGTGCGTTGGGGAGTGTGAGCGCCGGGATGGGCATTGGGGAGAGCAAGCTCCAGGACAGGCGTTGGGGAGAGCAGGTGCTGGGGTGGGCGTTGGGGAGTGCAAGCTCCGGGACGGGTGCTAGGGAGAGCAGGTGCCGGGACGGGTGTTGGGGAGTGCAAGCTCCGGGATGGGTGCTAGGGAGAGCAGGTGCCGGGACAGGCGTTGGGGAGTGCGAACGCCGGGATGGGCGCTGGGGAGTGCAAGTGCCCAGCTGGGCATTGGGAAGAGCAGGCACCGGGATGGGCGTTGGGGAGTGCGAGCACCAGGACATGCGTTGGGGAGAGCAAGCTCCGGGATGGGCGTTGGGGAGCGCGGGCGCCGGCTGGGCGTTGGGGAGCGCAGGCACCTGCCGGCAGACGGGCAGGCGCGGGACGCCCCGGGCGGTGTGGCAGCCGCGCACGGGCAGCCGCGCACGGCAGCACCCACGGGGCGCGAGTGCCGCTTGCTGGGGCTGCGCTGCCCTGGAAACACGCGCCGGCGTGCAGGCGCCCCTGGAGAGGTGCCAGGGTTTCTGGGGGTGCAGAGATGTGTGTGCGGTGGAAAGGCAATGTGGTTTTTTTATGGCACACCGGGGGCTGTGCGTGCTGGGGAACTGGATCCGGGGCTTCCAGTGGGTGTATGCGACGGTGGATGGGAGCCGTGGCTGGCAGTGGGGCCACGCGCCGGCGGCGCCATGCCGGCAGTGGGTTTATCCGCTGGGGACAGGGACTGTGGGTCGCACTGGGGTGCATGTGCTTGCGGACAGGGGCCGGGGGCTGCAGCGGGGTATCTGCGCCGGGCAGTAGGGTGACAGTGTGCAGTGGAGCGTGTGTGCAGGGAAAGAGGGGCCATGGCGTGCCCTGGAGCACTAGCGGATGGGGGCTGCGGTTTGCAGTGGGCTGGACCTGCTGGGAACAGGGCCGTGGGGTGCAGGGTGCTGTGCACGTGCCGGGGAATTTGGGCCGCGGTGTGCGGTTGGGTGCACATGCTGGGAGGCAGGAGCGGGGGTGAGCAGCTGGATGAACGCTTTGGGGAACGGTGGCGGGGTGTGTGCACTGGGTGACGGTAGCTGTGGTTTGCAGTGGGTGCGGGTACCGTGGGACAGGAGCCGTAGTTTGCGCTGGGATGTCCGCGCTTCGGGACAGGAGCCGTGTTTGGCAGCGGGGTGCGTGCTGGTGGGTGAGGGCTGTGGTGCGTCATGGGCTGTGCGGACCGGAGAGCAGGGGCTGTGGTTGCAGCGGGTGTATATTCTGAGGGATAAAGGCTGTGGTTTGCGGGGAAGTGCAGGTGCTTGGGGGTACGTGCCATGATTTGCGGTGGTGTGCGTATGCCGGGAAAGAGGGGCCATGGTTTGCGGTCAGGTCTGCGCGCTGGGGAACCAGAGCCCTGCCTTTCTGTAGCAGGCACAGCGGCACGCGTGCATCAGGGCGAGGGGACCGTGATGCCTCTGGTGTGGTCCAGAAGTGTTCAGCCTGGGCAGGGTGACTTCTGTTAAAAGCAGGTCATCGCTTTTGCAACATATCTGGTTGCGATCCTTGTACGTGCACGTAACTGGGTGTAGCTACGTTCAGGGCTTCACACGTACCTATGCCTAATGCTCAGTGCACCATTTTGCTGTGCGCTCCGTCGTCTGCGTGCAAGCACAGTTTGTGTGGCAGAGCATCTCCGTCCCAGTCTCTCATGGATAATGGTTTATTCTCTAGGCTCTGGTTGTGCTGGACAGCCTTATGCATGGGATTTGTGTGGTTGTGCTTCTGTCTCTGGGCCTTAGCTTGCAATCTTGGCCTGCCCCTCACATCCTGGGGAGCTGCTGGAAAGGTGAGATTCTGTCACCCTCCTCTGCTAAAACTGGGTCAAGGAATTGGGAAACCCCGGAGCTGGATTTGTCTGCACAGGTACTGGTACACATGAATGTCTGGGTATGTCTGTGTAAATCAGGGTGCTGGTAGGAAGGGAGCATGGCCTTGGAAGCAGACAGGATTTAGACAGGAACCCTGCCTGTTGTTTCTTGCCTTGAGGTCCAAGGACAGGGATCCTCAAAGCCTTCAGCGATGTAAGGGTTATACTTGCCAAGCACTGCAGTCAAGCATGAGGCCGGTTTTGCGACTCAGTCTATAGCAAGGTATGGTGGGAAAATGTCTTGCAGTGTTAATGTATAAGCTGCTCTTTTAGCTGTGGTCCAGCATGTGTTCGTGCCAGAGTTTGGGATGTAAAGAGAAGAGGTGAGGGCTTGGGAACTGACCTCTGCAGGGCCCTGGTCTTCTCTTGGTCTGGGTTCCCTGGAGATTGCCTTTGCCCAGGATGTGCAATTGCTCTTGGTCAGTGTCCACGGGACTGGCCAAGCAATGCTCGCTGCTACCCACACGAGTGTGGACATTGCACATGATTCCCCGTGCTCCAAGAGCGCGAGCAGGAGCTAGAGGCTTTGGGGACTGCACGGCTGCACGTAATGTGCAGTGCTCACTGTGTGCATGCACTGCTTGCGTGCAAATGAATAGGCATGGGGCTGGATGTGCGTGGGAACAGCTGGAGATGGGTGGGCGAGGGAGCAGGGATGGCTTTTACCTTGGGTATGGTAGGATCCTAACCCACCAGAAATTTATAAATGTCACTAAAAACTTTCTTTGTCATCCCATCTCACTAGTGACATGCAATTGATGGAGACAAGTAACAAGTTTCCATACTTTTTTTTTTTTTCCTGTTAACACTTAAATGTGTTACAGAGTTCTTGTGCGTTTGTGCAGCTACCCAGTAGCCTTCTGCGGGGAGTTTGCTGGCTATTCCAAGCTGGCAGGGTATGTGGCGGTGGGGACGGAGTGCAGAAAAAGGGGCACAAAGAGGAATATTACAAGGCTGTTTTCTAGGCAATGACCATCTTTCCTGTTTTCTAATGTATAATGCCTGAATATTCTCRTCTTGTTAGTATTATCTTGATAATGGATAATCTGTACTGTTTGCGTTTTGTACTATGTTGTTCACTTAAGCCACTGTTATGTTTCAGAAGGGCATGCAAACACACGCAATAAGGCCACTACAGAGTTTTCCGTAGGGATCTCCACCAGCTAAAAGCCATTACAGCTGCCCCTGCGGGGAGCGCGTGTACAAGTGGTGAGGCACGTGTGCAAGCGGTGAGGGGAGGGTGTGGATCCGTGCAGCGTGTGCGAAGGGGGGAGGCACGCACACGGGGAAGGCGGCAGGGGCTGCAGGATGGGGCTGGGTGTGCAAGGGTGCCAGTCCGGGCTCCGTTTCTCGCATAGCAGAGAGCGGCCGCAGGCAGGGGAAGCCGGGGCAACCCGGGTGGGGTGAGGTTCCCGTTGGACATCGCAGGAGCCCAAAGGGGGTGATTGCGTACAGGTCTTGCCTCTCAGCGCAGTGGACAGTATGTACCTGTGGTGGGGCCTTGCAGTGCCGGGCTAGCGATCAGCGGTTGTGTACGGGGTGGAAAGTCCATGGCTGGGTGCGGTGGAGCTGGTCCTCCCGTACAAGAGGTGGGATCCTTCTTGCACTGACCAGCAGGTCTCTGGGCAACCCTGTGCTGCCAGACGCCTGGAGCCCTGGCGGGATACCCGGGGTCTGGCATGCCCTGTGCCAGCGGTGAGCAGTGCTGGAGGGAGCTGCTGCTCTCCCTGCAGCTGAGCGTCTCGCCACGCTCTCCTGGGAGAGCTGGGACGCTCGTGCTCTTGAGATGTGGGAGTGGAGCTGCTCCTGGCAGCCGGTTCAGGGCCTAGGTGTAGCCCAGGAGTGGGCCACCGCCGGGAGCTAGCGCGGCGAAAGCCAGCCACGGGCTGCGCCACCAGCAGCTCCCCTGGCTCCTGCCCCGCTCTCCGTTTGGCGCAGGAGGTGGGGAGCTGCGTGGGGGAACCGGGACAAGCTGGTGCGATCAAAGCAGCGGGGAAAGCAAAGGGTCTCCTCCCAGCCAGCGATGGGGACCGGCCCGTGTCCTGCCCGGAGCGGGGTTTCTCTGCACGGCTAGCCCAGAAGGTGGGATGGGGTGGTCCAGCCGTGCCCTCGGCGCCGGGGACGCGCAGAGCGGCGGTGGGGCACGGCAGCCTTGCCGGGCTCTGCTGTGGGGTGGGAATCCCCTCCGCAACCGCAGGCCTGGAGCAGGGGGAGGCCTTGAAGCTAAAAGGAGTATGAAGAGTAAATTGCCATCCCACTCGTAAATGCAGCTGAGCTGCTGTAACTGTGACAACAGGCAAAAGCTCTGGTTCATGAGTGTCTTGGCTCCTGTTGGCAGTGTGGGAAGGGGGAATCAGCACCGGTTTTGTAGAAGTCTCTCAAAGATCAGCCCAAGCTTTCTGGGGATCAGGTTTCTGTGTCGACACCAAGCAATCAGGCTACCCATCTTGTTACGGGGAGCAGAGTGGATGGGGACTGTCGTAACCCGAGAAGCAGGTCGATCAGGAGACTCTTCTATCATTAAATATTGAAAGATCTTCTCTGGCTGCAGTGTGCTCTCCACTCACTGACAGCAGCTCTGTGAGTTTATGATCCTGGATTTTGCATAAAGACTCAGCTGCGTCTGCAAAAGGCGACTTTGGATGGGAATGGGGCTGTGCAGAGTCTGGGACGGTGCAGGAGGGACCATCAGTGCCAGCTTCTCGTCRCAGTGAGTCCCTCCCCAAGCAGAGCAGAGCAGAGCAGAGCACCCATGCCTCGGGCTGCAGGATGCGTCCCCCGCAAACAGCCTCCTGCAGCCTCGACTCGCCACGAACCTCCCTGCGCTCAGCCAGGTGGTTGCGCTCCAGCCCAGCTGGCGTTTCRTCTTTCAACCCCTGCTTTAAGGGACTGCTTGCTTTAGAAGGAGCTGGTTCTTTGGGTTCCCGTTTCCTCTCAGGGTAGATGGCTTTGCAAGCTCGAGAACAGCAGAGGGACATAGGTGGGCAGAGCTGGGTTTGCAGATTGGCTTTGTTTGCACTGAGAAACCTGAAGATTCAGTTTGGTTGAGGGCTGTGCTTTTCCCTGAGACAGAAGCAATAGGTCCCGAACTCTATCCCATTTCCTAAGGGTCCCTCCCCACCGGGGGACTGTGGGGCTGTGTCTCTCTGGGAGAGGCTGGTATTCTTAGCTTATTTAAGGAGTGGTTTAGACTTCCTGGTCTGGAGCCTTCTGCTTTTTATAGACATCCTGAGGGGAGCCCGAAGAATGGCAGGAAAAGCAGCAGCGCCTAAGTGCTCGGCCCAGGACGCTATTGTTCGGCGCACGGCGGAAGCTGGCGGCAGACGGGGCAGGCTGGGGACTTCTCCGGGCCTGGGGGAGGCTCGGCGCGTGTCTCGGGGACCTCGAGCCTGTACAAGGGTGTGCGATGTTTCTCGGTGGCCGTGGAAAGGGACTACAGCTCCCAGCATGCTGTGGGAAAACAGGGCAAAGCCACGTCGCCTGCTGGGACTCGGAGGCTCAGGGAAGTCTCCCTGCTAGGACATGGCAGTCCTACTCAAGCAAGACCTGAGTCTTGCAGGCCCGCGGGATGGAGCAGCTGTGCTGGACCGCACCGTGCCAGGCCCAGCTGCGGCAGTGGTGGCAACGTGGCTGCACGCGTGCCCAGACCCTCGGGTGGCCGAGCCTGGGTTTGCACAGGGATGTGCAGTGGTGTCTGCTCGTGGCATCTTGGCCCTTGGCCTCGGGTTTGCGCTTTGTCCTATTGCCCAGGAAGGCTTTCCCTGTATTTCTTGCCCTGGTGCAGCTGGAATGGTGCTACCGCGAGGGACCAAGAGGGTGGCCCCAGGCGTTGTCYCTTCGATGGGTCAGGACCTCAGCAGACAGAAATGCCTATGTCCCCTCTGCRGGATTTCAGTCCTTAGGAACTCAGATCACAGGCATATGTGTGTGTCCCCACCGCCGTACCATAACCCCATGGATAACCCAGCAGAAAGACATTCCCACATCCRTTCTGGGATAGGAATCTCCAGATGCTTCCTAGCTCCCAGTTCTATCTTGGGGACAGTTTTCTTTCCACTGACTTGTCATTTCTGATAATTTCATGTTTGTTAGACTGCTTGGGACCAGCTGCTGTGATTACTGTGAGCTAACAGTCTTTGCCCAGAAAGGGAAGAAGCTGAAGGAGAAGCAGGGAATCTGGGCATTTGCAATGAAGGAGTCAAACTTAGACAAGTGAAAGGCAGAACCATGAGCAAGAGGCGTAACAGCCTCCCTGGATCCCTCCCTGCTAGCGTGAACGAGGCCTCTCTGGCTCCACAGGCAGCAGGCTCCTCRGGGATTCAGAGGCCTAGGATAGTGGCAACGTATGAGTTACAATCTAAATACATTACAGATCATCTGCATAATTTATTCTTCTGTGAAGAGTTTAATCTATCAGGTCCAATAATAAACTCATAAATCTCCTTCACCTGTTATTAGGGCTGTGAGAAGATG
Source organism: Apteryx rowi (assembly GCF_003343035.1). Lineage (NCBI taxonomy): Eukaryota > Metazoa > Chordata > Aves > Apterygiformes > Apterygidae > Apteryx > Apteryx rowi. The sequence continues at coordinate 1,014,330 of NW_020449664.1, read as the reverse complement.
CTTGTATTATAAGCATTTAATTTACCTCCTGAATTGCTTTCCATGCAGACTAGTGCCTTTGACATCACCGGATGCATATTCACATGGTTGGCGTTCCACTGGGTCGTCGTCAATTAAGGACAGAAAAGATGGTGTCTCAAGAGGCCCAGTCTCAGGAGGAGCCCAGGTGCTCATCTGTGCCAGCCCAGATCTGCTCTGGCAGCCAGGGACGGGCAGGAGAACATGCAAACTGAGAGTCAGGAAGAAGAGCAAGGGGGAACCCCATCTTCTCGGAGATGGCATGAGGTTTCTACGAGTGTTGGGGACCACTCTGCAATTAGCAACTGCCCCTTTGGACTAGTCTGTTTTCCGGTGCCCACCTCCAGCACCGTCCAGAGGCTGCAGAGGGGGGGGCGGTTGTTGCAGGTAGCCAAGACCAGCTGCCACCACGTGAACCTTGGTCCTGCTCGCTAACTGGCAGGCCTCAGTGGAGCCCTGGAGGATGAGGCTTAATATCCTCACCGGATTTTATTGTCATCAGTAGTTCTGGCTGGTATCGTTACCCGCAGAAACATCTAGTTCTGGTTGGAAACTTGCAAAGTTCTTGGCCTTGAGGGCTTCCTGCGGCAGTGAGTTACACAGTCTAATTATGGGTGATGTGAAAAAGTATTTCCTTTCCTTAGTCTTAGATTCCATTACGTTTTCCGTTGCCCTTGTGCTGTGAGATTAAAAGAACAGAAGTCTTGTCTCCTTTCTGTTGACTGTTCAGGATGTTACAGCCTTTTATCTGTGTCCCTACTTATTTGTCTCCCTTCTAAGGTAGGCAACTACCAACTCTTTGCTTTCTCCTCTTCTGAGAGATTTCTAGCCCTTTGGTCATTCTTGTCTTCCGTTTCTGAATCCCCATAGTTTTGCACAAGGCACAACGGGGTGTCTGGGTTGTGCAGCTCTGGGTGGTACTGTACGTAGCCATGCTGCTCAGCTCCAGCCTAAATCCGCTACTGCCTTTGGAGTGGCGGCTGCTGGAAGGGAGCTGGGTGAGCTCACGGAGCACGAGCTGCAGGAAATGCCTCTGCGCTGCGGAAGCGCCTGTTGGGCGGATGGGGACTTCCCGCTCTGCGCGACCCCTCGTCGGACTCTTGTCACTGCAGCAGACGAGTCCCAGCAGCGCCGGCCCTTCTGCGCCGCTGACAGCAATCGGGTGCGAGGGCTGCGCCCTTGCCTGGCTTCGGGTCTTGTGGGGATACAAGCCGAGGCTGCTTTGCGCCGTACCGAGGGGTCCGGCTTTGGGATGGCGCGTGGGCTAGGGGGAGGCTGTGCAGGCGTCCCGGTCCGTGCCACCCTGCACCCAGAGGCTTTCCCTCCCTGGCCCCGAGCTGTGCCGGGCTGTGCTCGTCAGGGTTTGATGTCCCGCGGGCGCAGCGTTCCCCTGCCCGGCGCCTGCCTTTCCCGGCCTTTCCCAGTCCCAGCGCCAAGGCATGGGAGAGAGGCTCAGCTCCCTGCAGCTGCCAGACGTCCGAGCAGGGCACACGCATGCCCCGTGCTATTTCATTCAGGTCCTACATAAACAGCTGCAGTAGGTCTCATCCGTTTTCGCAGCACAGCAGTCCTGTGAGTTTTTCTCAAGGGAAAAGTCAACAGGGCAGTGGCAGCTGGGTCCTGAGCACCGCGCTGAGGCCAGCACTGGCATTTCGTAGACGCGCACAGCAGATGCTAAGTTTTTCAAGTGAGTCTTGGTGTCTGCGATCCCTCTGCCACTGGAGGCTGGAGTATTTCCTATAATCGGTTTAAAGCCTGGTGCCGCCCCAGCTGCCCATATGGAACCCCTCAAGCTCTCTGCAAAAAGGAGATCCTCGCAGCAGCCCCTTCCCCCCGCGGCACCGTGCACTTGCTGACATCAGCTGCAGCACAACGGGCGTGCTCCGAGAAATCCCAAGTCATACATTTTTAATTTTCTACAACAGAGCAGCCATTTCAGCCACTCACCCAGAAAGGATCTTTAATGAGAAGCGAGGAGAGAGAGCATGCACATTCCCAGCACATAAGAGGGCAGAGACATTATGGATGCAGTTTTCTATTTTTCTGRCTGCCTGTAGCTGTGCCTAAATTCAGCCTGGCGAACCTGCCRTGCCTTCTTCTGGAGGTGGGCTCAGCTAGGCCCTGATATCCTGTGGCTCGTGCCCTGTACAAGAGGGCTGGCCCTGTGGAGGAGGAAATGACCTACAGGACCATCAGGAGCAGGTTCCTCCTAGCATTGCCGGCTTTGCAATCCCGGCCTGCGCCGGCTCTCAGGCTGCCTCCCTGCCAGGACTCTGCCTTGACCCGGAGGTGTCCCCAGGTGGGAGAAGTGCAAGAGGATTCCCTGGGGCAGCTGCGTCGCCTCCCCCTGTGCTCCCACCTTGGTTGTTCCCTCGGGAGGCCGTGCTGCTGTCGCACGTGCTCTCGCTGAACTGTGTCGTGGGGCCAGCATAGGCACAGCCCTGCCGATCCTTCAGCCTGCTTGGGGCAAGGGTGAGAGCCCCCACGGCTCTCCTCGTGGCGGCAGTGGACAGCGTCTGTCTCTGGGGCGAGGATGCACATTGCAGGCAGGATGGTGCTGGGAGCGGTGTTCGTGCCTGGATGGAGAGGCCAGGGGAAATGCAGCTGTAGCAGGGTGGCAGGGCTTGGCACAGGCCAGAGATGATCTTGCCTGTCTTCCTGGTGTCCTGTGGGAGGTTTGCTCCCTCTTCCAGCACTGCAGTCCCGGGGAGGTTCCCATATCTTTCTGCTGTCCTGAGGCTGAACCTGCTGTCTGTCTAGGAAGAGCACTGGGGGCCTTGCACATGGTGCATTGCACTGACACTGTCCTTGCCATGTGTTGTCTGCAGGTTGATGAAGAGGACTTGCTGTGACCCTGTGCCTGTGACAGTCATTTCAGGTAAGCCCCATTACGCTCCTCCTTTTCTGCCTTTGGAAACACCTTGGGCCTCCCAACGGGAGATGGTGGGGAGCAGAGCTCAGGCAGGTGAGGAGAGGCTGCAGCCTTGGTCTGGGAGGGGATGGCCTGTCTGGGGCAGTGGGGAGCGTCTTGTTTGTCCTTACCAGTGCCCAGGGCACTATACCTATGCTCAAGTTGCGTATCTGCAGGTGGAACAGGAAGGTTTTCTCCTGTTGCCAGAAGTCACAAGCTTCCAGCCTTCCCCATCTTGACAACCTTCCTCCAATATCTGTTTGATCACAGTTTCCAGCTGTCTCTTCTTCCTTGTCTTGTGTCGCTTAGGTTCTTGTCACTGCAGATTTTCTGCAAAGCCCTAGTCAGTCTCTTCTTTATCAACCCTGGCGGTGTGCAGCCTGCTCACCTCCCTGCAGGTCCTTCACCTGGCTGCTCAGTGCCTCGACTGATCCTTGCCCTACCTGCCTCATCTTCTGTGCTTGGTGGGAGGCCCAGCTTCCTCTCTAAGCCGTAGGCCTTGCTGGCCTCTTTGCCCTGTCTGTCCTGCTTGCTCCTCTGAACAGCTTCCTCTCTTCCCTCTCCAAGGACTTGTCTTGGTACCCAGCAGGGACCTCAGCCCCTGGCTAGCACAGTAGCAGCTGGTTCCTGCCGGTAGAGGGTCTGGCTGACCCTGTCCCTGTGGGGCCAGGTCTGCATATCCGGAGCATGTCCCTGAGGATGTGTTCCCACCTCCCGCTCTCCTTGCGCCCGTGCAACACAGTGCTGGGGCTTGCAAGGGAGCAGGACTCCGGCGCCTGCCCCTGGCTCACGGGCTGTGAACTGCCAACCTCGCTCACTGCAGACGTTTGCCCTGCGCACATCTGCGAAGTCCCACCCTCCGGGCAGGGATGAGCTGAGAAGCCGGCACGGGAGCCCGGCACAGAAAGCGCCAGCCTCACCCGGCCCTTTCGCCCTGTGCGCTAGGTGGGCTCAGCTGCGGKGTGCAGCAAGCAGTGCATGTCGGGCTTCAGGGTGAGGGCTTGCAAGCCGGGTGGTGAAACAACAGAAACATAAATGCTAACGCGCAAGAACAGTGAGGCTTTTTCTGAGCACGGCTCTGGCTTCAGTAGGATCTTTTCCCAGCCAGCAGCTTCATTCCAGGACCTCTGAACTGTGTTGTCACTTCAGCTCGTAAATCCTGCAGATAAATTCCGGCTGCCCGCGCAGGGATGTCTGCGCTGCGTGGGCTGAGCTGCGAGGGCTGTGCTGCGTGTTTCTGTGCAGGGGCTGGCTGTGCTGCGTGGGCCGTGCCGCGTGGGCCATGCGCGTGTTTCCGTACAGGGGCGTCGCTGCGCCGTGCCGGCGGTTCGGAGCCGGGAGCTGCCGTGCCGTGAGGCTGCTTCCTAGCTGCGGCTGCTGGGCTGTGCTGGGTGCCCAAGCACGGCTGCCGGTGCAGGGCAGGGGCAGCCCTGACGGGTGCAACGGGCTGGACTGTGTTTGTACGGAGATGTGGTCATTTATCCGGGCTCTTCTTTTGCTGGCTCATGTGCTCAACGCRGTCAGTCCTGCCCGGCCCAGCGGTGCCTCCGCATCTCTGCTGGGCCCAAATCTGGATGCTGTGGCAGCATCGTTTCTGAACACTTCCAGCAGATCGCTCCCCAGAAAGCAGCGCTCTGAGCTGGCCTTACTTCAGGACCGGATTCGCCCTCCTCGTTCTGGAGCAGAACAGCAGATCCCCATGAGAGCAGGGCCACGGAGCTGGGCTTGGCGGAGACGATCCCCGTTGCAGGGCTTTGTCCCTAACTCYGAAGGGGAAGGAGCCCGCTCCCTGCGGCAGCAGGGACCCAAGGCCGGGAGATGCGGGGAGGCTCCTCCAGCTTGTGCGGGGGGCTGCGGCTGAGTCGGGAACCCGGGCACCGTTGGGGGCCGTGCCCTGCTCTGTGCCGGCGTGGCCGCTCGGCTGCGTGGTGCCTCTTCCCGGCGTGCCTGTGGCTGTGCCGGCCCTGCCTCGCCGCTGGCCCAGATCCTGCCTGCGTGGGTGGGATGGGGGGCTGCAGGGAGGGCCGGGCACGGGTGCAGCCAGGCGAGGGATGCCRAGAGGCGATTAGGGCCTCGGTGCCAGACAGACAGATGGAGGCAGCGTTATCCTATTAGAGGGGCTAAGCAGGAGGAGCCGTGCGGTGAGTTGAGGCACTGGCCGGTCGGTCTGTGTGGTGCTGCGGGCTCCTGCAGCGTCAGGATGCATTTCAGGGGTGGCAGCCCCCCATGATGCCGGCTCCGGATAGCGTCCGCRCCTGGGCAGCACGGAGTCCCTGGGAACAGGTCAGATTTGTGCTCCTCGGCACGGGGCTCAGCGTGCCAGCTCCGCACTCTGCAGACGATGGCCGTTGCAGGTGGGGCCGAGCTAGAGGACGGTGCCAGGACCCCGCCGGCGGCGATGCCGAAGGGGCGCCGTGCCCTGGCAGCGGCAGGGTGCTGAGCCCCGCTCAGAGCGGGGCTCTCCGGGTCRCTGCGTATTTCTGCTCCTGGGAGGCACTGCTCGGGTTTCGAGCCTCCCGCCGCGTTGCGCCGCTCCCGAGCCGGAGCGGGGAGGGCCAGCCCGGGAYGCGGTGCACAGCCGTCACGGGTACGGGGCACCCTCGAGGTGCGTGCCTGCAGGGCTGGCAAGCAGGGTCAGCCGCGCCGCGGCGTCGCCCACACGTCCAGGGGCTGGGTGCGTGCCTGGCTGCGTCGCCGTGGACTGGTGGGACATGGGTGTTCGCAGGGAGCTTTGGGGACCTAAGGCTCAGCGACTTGTTCGGCGCTGCGCCGCCTTCCCGGGGTTGCGCTTCCCTGCAGCTGCACGCAGTGACGGTGCGGGGAGGTGGAGGGAGCAGATGTCCTTGCTCCTCCCGGCCGTACGCTTGCGTGAACCTCCCCCAGGCGCGCTCCTCTCCTGCCTYGGTGGGCTGGGGTGAGGCTTCCTTGTGCTCCGGCTCCGTAAGAGGAGCTGATGTGGGGTGCGATGACTTTGGGCGTAGCAGAGACGCCAGTCCGTCCCATGGACACCTCCGGGCAGAGGGGTTTGTGGCCAGGCCGGTGTGACTCCCTTCTCTGCTCACGGTGATGGTTTCCAAGTGCTCTCGCGGTACTCCGGACGGAGCAGAGCTGCTGGCAAGGGTCTCGGCACAGAGGTGTGTCCCCGTCCCCGCTGGTCCTGCGGAGCACCGTGACCTGCTAGCCGGGGTGGCACCGGGCTGCGGCGTGGGTGCGGGAGCTGGGGACCCTGACCGTGGGCGCGCAGGGCCTCGCACGTGCTGCGCGAGAGCAGAGCGTGCTGCTGCGGTTGCCAAGGTGACTGCGCTAAGTGACGTTCCTATGGCTACGCGTGCCGCTCCGCTCCGTTTTGCGGAGTTACCGTGGCGAGAGCGTGCTGAAGCCCCCGGGATCCCCGGTGACTCCCAGCGAGGCTGTTCGCATGGCAACTGCCCTGCAACGTCCCCTGGATCCAGCTCGGAGCGTTCCGGCAGCCGGGAGAGGCCGGGGGGCAGCGCTCGGAGCCGGGCTGCTGCGCGCTGTGGGCCGAGGCTGGGCTGCGCGGGCGCCGAGGGGCGCCGCGGGCCCGGGAGCTGGAGCAGCCGTGCGCCGTTCTGCACGGCTTTGCACGCCCAGCCGGGGGGAATCTCTAGGCAGGGCAGGCTGGGGCAGGCCCTGCCGTGGCGAGGGGGCTCTGGGGGACGCGTCCCCCGCCAAAGCGGCGGCTGCAGCCCTGCGTCAGCAGTGCCGGCTCCCGCGAGGTGCCCGCGTGGCACGTGGAGCCTGCGGATGCCAGCTGCGTTGCAGGCTGCGAGGTCCCCGGCCATCCCCGCCTTCTTCCAGGCTCCGTCCCTCCCTCCCATTCCAGGTCCCGCAGGGAGAGCTGCTCCGTCAGGGGGATGCCGGGGCGCCACGTCGCCGGCGGTGCTGGCCGGGCACTCGCTGCACAGGGAAGGGCCGCGGTCGCTGCCGCTTCGCTGGCAACGGGGACAGATACGGGAGGACCGGAGTGCTGTATCCTGACATTGCTGCCGAGGCGCCTGTCGCGCAGCCTCCATGCAAACAGGACCAACATCCCACCTGCGCGGCTCTGGCTGCCGAGGGAAGGCGGACGCGTGGCCGGGCCRAGCCTGCAGCTTGCTGCGCCGCTCGGGACAGCGCGGCAGCGCCAAGCCGAGCGTTGGACAGTGCCGCAGCCTCGCGCTCCGTCCTCTCYGCCGGTGCCGGCCCGCGGATCCTGCTCCTCTCCCGCCTGGCTGGTGCTCACGCGCCTGCTCCGCTCCGTGCTGGGCAGGGACGTCGCTGCACCTGCRGGCTGTCGGAGGCCCCTTCCCGCGGCAGGGCAGTCCCGTGTCCCGGCGGGTGCTGGGGCAGCCGGTGCCCTTGCGCGTGGGGCTGGGGACGCGCTGCCCCGCGGCAGGAAGGCAGTCGGGGTCTGTGCCAGGATGGCGACCCCGGGAGGGAGCGCGCGTGTCTGGGGCCGGAGATTGCCAGGTCTGTCCTGTTGACCTGAAGAGTCGGCTGCAGCTGGGACAGCGGCAGGAGTGAGCGGAAAACCTTTGCTTTGGCCAGGCAGGACAGTTTAGGCCAACTGGGAATCAGCTGGTGCGGTTTCAAAGTGCCGCCCTCGCTTGGGGCTGAGCACGGCGTTCCTCTCCTGCACCAGCACACGGCGTAAGTGGGGAGGCTGCAGGCTTGCTTGGGCACAACTGCTGGGAATAACTCTTGGAAACCAGCGTGCCAAAGACGCCTTTCCTGCTATTGCCCCAGCGCTCTGCAGACGGGATCCAGCGCACGTTGCCCCCAGCCAGGCACTGTGGTTGCCCCGGGCCCTGCGTGCTGGGCGAGTTCAGGTCCTCTCTCCTCTCCCTGCCCCTCTCTGGGCGCTCAGACGCAGACGAGCCCCAGGTCTCCCAGGGCCTGCATGGGCCTAGGATGCCTGCTGCTGCTCCTCACCCTTCTTGGAGCTGGCATCCCTCCGCCATCGCCATGGGAAAGCCAAGCGATGCTCCAGCAGGGTCACTCACAAGAGCGGCGTGTCGCAGGACTTCCTCTAATCGTCTGCGCGTCCCCAGTGACCCACTGACCTTGTCAAACGGAGAGAGGGAAAATCAATCGGCAGCAGCATTAGCCATCAGACCCGCAGGACGCTGCAGCCTCACGCAGCCTGATCAATGAGCGCTCCTCTCCTCTCCTCTCCTCTCCTCTCCTCTCCTCTCCTCTCCTCTCCTCTCCTCTCCTCTCCTCTCCTCTCCTCTCCT
>NW_020449664.1:997290-1005583 GCF_003343035.1 Apteryx rowi | reverse complement strand
TCTCCTCTCCTCTCCTCTCCTTTCCTTCTCCTCCCCTCTCCTCTCCTCTCCTCTCCTTTCCTTCTCCTCTCCTCTCCTCTCCTCTCCTTTCCTTCTCCTCTCCTCTCCTCTCCTCTCCTCTCCTTTCCTTCTCCTCTCCTCCCCTCTCCTCTCCTCTCCTCCCTTCTCCTCTCCTCCCCTCTCCTCTCCTCCCCTCTCCTCTCCTCCCTTCTCCTCTCCTCTCCTCCCTTCTCCTCTCCTCTCCTCTCCTCTCCTTTTCTCTTCTCTCCTCTCCTCCCTTCTCCTCTCCTCTTCTCTCCTCTCCTCTCCTTCTGCTCTCCTCTCCTCCCTTCTCCTCTCCTCTCTCCTCTCCTTCTCCTCTTCTTCTCCTCTCCTCTCCTCTCCGGGAGGGTCTGCAAGGAGGGACTGGGTTTTTTCAGTCCTGATGAGCTCTGCACATCTGCCACTCGGCCTGGGCACACAGCGCTCCCGTCGCCCCGTCAGCCACGCGCCCCGGCACGCAGCAGATACCGGGCGAGCCGCCTCGGATGTGCTGCTGCCCCTTCCCCAGGTGCAGGCAGAGGCAGGGCGGCCGTCCGTCTTCTGCCGCGGCGGGTCGGCGGGGGCGCGATGGCATCGGCCGTCCTGCYGGCACGGGAGCCTGGCCGCCCTCACGCCGACCTGCCCCGCGGCGAGGGATGGAGGCGGCAGCCCTCCCCTCCCGCTGGCCTGCCGAGCCTGCTCCGGGCGGAAGCGCTTTGCGCGGCGCTGATCCCGCACCCTGCGCRCCGGCACGGAGGCAGGCGCGGACACAGCCCGGCCTAGGCGCAGCGGGTGGCCCCGGGGCAGCGCTGCGTTCGGCCCCTGCGTGGGGCAGTGGCGCTGGTGCGCGCGTCGGTTCTGGAGGACGCGGGCGGCGGAGGCAAAGGACAAGGCCGGGCCGGTGCAAACAGCTTCGCGCTGCCTGTCACGTGGGGCTGGGACGGAGCCACGGCAAACAGCCGGGCCGACAGACCCGCGTGCACCCAGATAAGCGCCTGGGGACGGCTCCGGCATCGCGGAGCGCTGGCGCCGGGCAGGGCCCCGCACGGCACCGTCCTCGGGCTGCCCCGGGCGCGGAGCTGGCAGGACACCGAGGAGCAGCCGCGGGCGAGCGGGAGGAGGGCTGCGAGCGCCGCAGACCGCCGACGTGCCCGGCGGGGCGCTGGGCCTGGGGCTCCGCGGCAGGGCAGAGCAGGCACGGCCCTGCGGCCTCCCCCCAGGCGGTGCTTTCGTTCCTGCGGCCGCTGCAGCCTCCTCCGGTAAATCGGTAACACCCGGCCCGGGCGAGGGGACCGGCTCTGYGCCCGTCCCCTGGGCACCGCGAGCCGAGCAAGAGCGGACGCTCCTTCGAGGTGAGGGCTTGCCTCCCCGCAGCGGCGTGGGAGGGCCGCGGCTCGGCTGGGCTCCTCCACCTCGGGCGGCTCCGGGGGGCTCCGCAGTCCCCCAGGGGGGACGAGGGGCTTGTGGAGCACCCGCGCGAAGAGCTGGGCCAGCCTTGGTGCTGCTGCAGGAACAGGAGTCCGGGACGGTGCGGGAGACCCGCGGAGCTTGAGCTGTTGGAGGTGGCTCTGGTCTCTAGGGGGGCGAGCGTTGCCTGCAGCTCCGCGGCTGCGTCCGCGGGGGTCTGGCAGGGCCGGCTCGACGGCGGTGCAGGCGGGGAGACATGCTGCCCTCTCCCCCCGGCAGGTCTCGGCTCTGGAGGGAGCCARGCGAGGTCTGTGCGAGTCGATGCTTTCCGCAGCAGCGGCAGGGGAGCGGTGGTGCCCCGACAGCTCTCCCCTCGCGACAGCAACAGCCTCCAAGCAGGGATCCCATTCCCAGCGCTGCCGGCAGGGCCGGTCCTGCGTGCACCTCTCCGTGCCCGCCCCAGCAGCGACACCGCGGCAGGAGGCCAAGTCTCCCCTTAGCTCCCGCCCGTGGCAGCGCGAGGAGCCCCGGAGTGCAGGGACCTGGTGCGGCTTGTCCCCCGCCAGCAAGCGGCTGCGGGCGGCAGCTGGTGCACGTGCTTCTCCCCCAGAACAGCGCGCTCAAGTACCGGGTCCCTGCTGCGATGTCTCTCGCGCCCTGCTGTCTCTCAGGGCAGCAGCAGTTGTGCCGGCGAGCAGCCGCCCGCAGCCGCCCGTAGCGCGGGCCGAGCTCCAGCGCTTGCTGTGCTGGCGCGCCTGAGGCTGCGGTGGAGCCAGCTGCTCCTGTGCAGCAGGCCACGTCTGGTGAGACCCTGTTCCTCGAGGGGCCATGCCTTACAGGAGCGGCAGAGTCGCTGAGCACGTGGATGGAGAGGTGAAGCTTGAGGCAAGAACCCGGAGCAAATCACACCGTAGCATCCGCGCGCCAACAGGCCTGCTGYGCGTGGAAAAGCAGGCATTGCAAAGGGGAAGAAATTTAACCCTCGTTCAGCCAGGGAGAACTTGCCAGGCCCGGACAGGCTGCACTGCTTGTTGTAGTACACTGGTGTTTGCAGGTTTGCACGAGGGGACGACGCGGCTGGGTGCAAGGTAAAACCCACCCAGGTGTCTGTGGCCACGATACCTGGGTATCCAGCAGCCCCTGCAGTGGGAAATGCAAACGGTGCAGCTCTGCTTTGACCCCGTGCTGAGACCTGGAATCTCTCTCTTCATTCTGGGGAGATCATCACTGCTGCCGCAAGGCCGTGGCGGCCGTTGTCATCCTTGTCCCGCTCCCAGTGCTCCGGAGCAGGCTGCTCGCGTCGGTGGGACTGCTGCTTGGGCGGGAGCCGGGCTGGCTCCGGGCGACAAGGGTTTTGAAGCCCAGACGGGCACAAGCTGCGCAGGGGACTCTTCGGGAAGCGCCTTATTTCGTGTCCCTGAACGCGAACCCCAGCCGCGAGCGTGGTGCACTCGCTGTGGCCGGGACCCTGCTTCTCCGGGGTCCCCTCGCGAGCCTGGCTCAGCTCCCCGAACGTGCCGGCTTGCGGCATCGCTGCGGCTCTGGGGAAGGGGCTCTGCTTGCAAGAGGAGGCTGCACCGGCTGCGCTTGTTTAGCCTGAGAAGTGAAGGCTGAGCGTGGATCTCGTTGCTGCCTGCGATATGTATATAAATACTTACATAAAGAAGGGAGGTGAGAAGAGCTGTAGGGGCTAACAGACAATGCTGACGCAGGAATAGCTGGGGTAAACTAGCCGTGAATGTGTGGGCTAGAAATTGGGTCATTTCTGACTATCGCAGCAAAAAGAGAGGTCTGAGGCAGCTTTCCAGGAAGAGGAGAGGGCAACGAGGAGACCCGGAGGAAGGAGTTCGGTTAGAGGGTTTCAGAGCCGGCACCGGGGCTTGCTGCGCCGGCGRGACCTTCCTCGAGGATGCGAAGGGTGAGCTCCCGCCCCGGCACGGCCCCGCGCTCGCCGGGACCACCAGCGGCAGCGCCGACGCCGGGCAGGGGCTGCCTTCCCCCTCGCGGGGCCGTGATCAGGGAACGCCGCGCGAGAGCTGAAGGTCGCTGCGCTTCACGGCCTCCTGGGAGGGTTGCTGCGAGGAGCATTTGGGGATCCGAATAAACTGCTCCACCCTGCGTTTCATTTATCCGTGCTCCTGCTGGCACATGCAGGGAGCTCTACTAGACTACTGAGGCGTGACTTTTTTTGATAGAAGCATTACTCATTTGTTCCTGTCACTATAAAATCTTCTTGAAGGATTTTTATAACTCTCTTTGATGATTTTTCATCCATTTTTTTCCCTGGTATTAGAATAAGACGCATTGGATTATAATTTCTAAGATACCCAACTTGTTTTTTTTTTTTTTCCAAGATAAGTGATTTTTTTTTTTCTTCAGCAGAGCAGTTGATTTAATAAGAGAAAATGAATGTGAATGACTCTGCAAGTCTGTATTGGATTTTGGGGGTGGGGGTGGCCAATGCATTTTTCCAACCACTGACAGTTGTATCTTAGACATTATCGGGAGCTAATGAGGTACCAGAAGATTGGAAAAAAAGCAAGAATAATCCTGACAATTACCATCTGGAGCATTTAATTTCTCCCCCTAGTGAAATAACAAAAAAAGGAATAAAATCATTGAACAGCAATAGTCAAGCGGAACTGCAGGCAGTGAAGTGCAGGCTCTGCCCTGCCGGTGTGCTTGGATGAGCGCTGCCGCCAGGCCGCGCGGGGGGAAGTTTGCCCCAGAGCAGCCGTGAGCCAGAGCCGCCCGTGATGCCCGGGACACTGTGGCTGCAGGACTGATTTACAGGCTAAATCCTGGCCTGTTTGGCTCGACGCTGCAGGCTGGGAACCGAGGGTGGCTGAAGCTGCGCTGCGCTGAGGCGGCACGAAGGGGCAGTTGTGACTTTGCTCTCGCTTAAATCCTTTTGCAGCGATGGGGCAGAAGGAGGAAAAGAGCAGGTGGGAACCGGGCCCCAGTGCTGCAGTGCACGTTTAGAGAAAGCGATCGTCCTGGGAAGGTCTTGTGCAGAACGGTGCCTGCTGCCAGCGAGGTCTGCCCTTGCCTGCATGGCACGGGCATGGCCCCAGAGAGGTGGTGCATTGAGCTCAGGATCCTTCCCCAGCACCTTTGGGCACACGGGTCCCTCTCCAAGGTGTTCCTCCGTATTGGCCTCCGGCCCTCCTTCGGCTTCTGAATCTCTTCATGGGAATGCGGTGTCCAGTGCAAAGTGTGTGTCCCAAGACAGGCATTCGGAGCTGCCTCGTGCCAGGGCCTGTCCTGCCTTCTTTGTGTGTGTGCGTGTGCATGTGTGTGTGTGTGTGTGTGCATGTGTGCGTGTGCACATCTGCAGCGGAAGGGTCCTGTCCGCTCTACACATCTGTGTGCACGAGGTCACTCTCCGTCCCATGCGGTGCGTGTGTGCTTGCATTTGTGCAATATGTGAGCATGCGGATTTGCGTGCGTGCCACAGATCCTCGCCTGCTCCATGAAGACGCATGTGCAGGCATGTGCGCCAGCTGCAAGAGGTCCTTCCTGCTCCGTTGCATGCGTGTGAGTGTGCACACAAGTGTGCGCTGCGGTTTGTCCTTGTTTGTTCCAGGTCTATCCAGGAGAGGTGGATGTACGCCCATGGGGTGCGGTCAGATCATGAGTGATTTGCTTCTCAGGTTACTTATCTCCTATGGTTATGTGCATTTTTCCAAGCAGAATTTCATGTTCCTCCCGCTCTTGTTTCTAATCTCTTCAGGGCCTTTTATATTAATTCTCTTGCCTTTCTTCTCTTAGAGCTCCTCCCAATTTCATATTGTACTTCGTTAATGTGCTGTTTGTTCCCTTCTAGCCAGTCACGAATAAAAGTCAGGCCCAGGCCCAGTCCTAGCCTCACTTTTTGTGCCAGTCACCATCTCCGGAGCTGGACAGCAGAGGTGATTTGCATCCAACCTTCCAGCTACTTCCAGGCCAGGAGATGAGGCGGCAGAGCATCACATGTGGGATGTCTAGAGAGGCTCTGCCCATCCCAAGGCAGCTGCGACCCAGGTCGCTGCCAGCCCAGCAGCCAGCCTCAAGGAGAAATCCCAGTCTGGGACTTCCAACGTGGTCCCCTTCGCCAGCCCATCTCCTGGCCTTGCCATGCAGCACAACGCCCTTCGTACAGACCCGCCACCCCTCAGCCCCCCCTTCCTCCACCTTCAGCATCCCCTTGGTCCAGAGCATTTCCCCAACAAACAGCTTCAGCCCTTTGCTGACAAAAAGCAGCCACTGAGATTTTTGACAGCTGGCTCTTGGGGTTGTTAGCTGGTTGTGCTGGCTCAAGCCAGCACGTGTCGGTCTGTGTGGTCCCCATCTCTGAGGCTTCTTGGTGCCCGTGCCTGCGCGAGCTCCTTGCTGCGGGACACTGAGCACTCGCTGTGGCAGGCTCCGGGCTGTTCTGCCCGGGGCCAGCCGCGTGCTGTACCTCCCGGTCCTGCTGCATCTCCTGACGTGGGCGGCATGTGCCTAAGGACCTGCCTGCCTCTCTGAATGTTGTGCCACCCCYGCCTGTCCCGCCAGACTAAACGGCGCTCTCTGCGCAAGAGCTGGCTCTGCTGGTGGCATGCACCGTGAGAGGCACCGTGGACGCGAGCTTGTGGTTACGTGTTTCATCGGGGCGCTCTCAGCCTTGAGCCGTCCCTCTGCTCAGGACAGCTCTGACTTTGCCGTGTGCAGTCCACGGCTGCTGGCTTTCAAGTGCAGTTTTTCCCTGTTTCCCTTTCTGGCCCTCTGTTCTGCAGATACGTTTTGTGCTGCGAGTCCAGGGATGAAGGGAGCACCTGAAAAGCTGGAGACTCTGTGTTGCCTTGCAGCTGTGAAAGCAGCAGCAGACAGACCAGGGGCTGCAGCTCTCCAGAGACAGGGTGCAAGTGTGGGTAGAAGGAAAGGAGGAACGAGTTGCTTCTGAGCTGATCTCACTGGTTTTGTCATCATCAGCCCACAATTTTTGAGTTTTGAGGCTAGTGTTGTGGAGTTGTGGTGCTGATCCTTCAGGGTTCCTCCCCCTGAGACCCTGGACTTCCAGGTCTGAGGATGCATCTATCTCTCTCATCTGTTCTGCCTGTGCAGGACATTTGCAGCAGATGCTGCTCCAGCTGGGAGAGTTGCTTGGGGCTGGGCCGCCCTGGCAGAGTCAGGCTCTTGCCGATGCCTGCCTCGTGCAGTCCCTCGGCCTCAGGGTGGGAGGGCTGAAGGAAGATCCATTAGTCATTTCCTGGACAGATCCAGGCCATACCGTAAATCTTTCCAGCTCTCAGGGGTTTGGGGGCTATTTCTGTTTGAGGATTAAAGCCTTGAATCCCAGCCAGCGAGGGACAGGACACAATCCCAAGCACAGTCCTGCAGGGCTCAGCCCAGCATCCCATCTGCTCTTGGCAGGGCAGTCACCAGCCTGTCCCTGCCTGGGAGCAAGGACTTGACCTGCTGGGCAGGCAGGGTCCTCCTGTCTTTAATTAGTCCTCACCGGCACGGGGACTGGCAGAAATAGCAGCCACTGGTGCTGGCTGCTTGACCGTGTGCTGGAGCTGACGGTAGCTGCGACTGTCACTACTACGGTGTGAGCACCTGGCTGCTTTGCCTGAGACGGGTCTCTGGGGGTGGATCACGGGTCACCCGCTCACCCACTCCCAAAGCCTTGGCACAAGGACGTCGCTGCACCCTGTAGTCCTAGTATGGGCCAGTTCAGGAAGCATCCAGCAGATTGCCCCTGCCCCTTGCCTGATGAGTTGGTGGAGGTGCTGCTGGAGCCGGCGGCCCACGGTCCAGCCCAGCTCTTTACTGACATGCACAGCAGAGTCCTGGGCAGCGCCAGCATCTGAGCAGGGCTCTCCACGGCTGGGACCTCACGGGACTCCAACACCTGCAGGACGAACAGTTTGCAGGGCCAGAACTGAAACCTCTCCCTGCAAAGCCCAGGGACAAGCAGGGGGTGAGGCCTCCCCAGGTCACACCTGCCCATGCTGCTCACGTCCAGCCTGGCTCGTGACTCCAGGGAAGGAGCCAGGCAGGCCCTCCAGATACGCTGGTGCAGGTGTGGGGGTGGAGGATGATGGCTGCAGAAGCGTGACAGGGTCACTGGGACAGACTGTGGGTGCTGGTGGTGGTGTGGAGAGGAGGTGGTTGACACCTCTGGAGCTAAGGAGCGGAGCAAGCCCCAGAAGCTGGGATCAACCCACCCTTTGCCCTGGGGCGCTGTGCAAGAKCCTCTGCGCCAGCTCAGGTGCAGGCAGTGCTCCCTAAACCCTCCCYGGGCGAGCAGGAGCTCCCTGCGTGGGGGTGGGGGAGTGTGGTCTCTGGCATGGGGATTCCCACGCGGGGTGGGAGCGGTCCTCTGCAAAGTCCCTGCATGGGGGGGGTGTCCCTGCAAGGTGGCTGCCACGGGGAACCCCATGGGGGGGGGGGCCCCGGGAGATTCCTGCCGAGGCAGGAGTTGCCGGTGAAGCCCCAGCGTGGGGAGCGGGTTCCCCTGCGGGGTCCCTGCCACAGCTGCCTGCGTGGAGCACGGGGATCCTCTGCAAGGTCCCTGCCGTGGGGGTCACTGTGCGGGGAGTGTCCCCACGAGATTCCTGCATGGGGCGGGGGCTTTCCTGGGAGGTCCCTGTGTGGGGTGGGTGCCTGTGTGGGTCCCCTACAAGGTCCCTGCCGTGGGGTGCCTGTAAGGAGCGTGTGGGGGTCCTCTACAAGGTCCTTGGAGTGGGGTGCCTGTAAGGAGCGTGGGGATCCTCTGCAAGGTCCCTGCCGTGGGGATCACTGTGCGGGGAGTGTCCCCACGAGATTCCTGCATGGGGCAGGGGTTTTTCTGGGAGGTCCCATGTGGGGTGGGTGCCTCTGTGGGTCCCCTACACGGTCC
>NW_020449664.1:988217-995753 GCF_003343035.1 Apteryx rowi | reverse complement strand
CCGGTGACGGTGGAGCGGACAAGCGGGACCGGGCAGGGGTGCGGGCAGGGGTGCAGGCAGGGGTGCAGGCAGGGGTGTGCGCGGTGCAGATGTGACACCTGCGGCTTTGCAGCGTCGGGCCGCGGTGGCGCGCGGCGGGTTGCAGCGTGCGCTGGGCAGGCAGCCGTGCCGAGCGGAGGCACAGCGCGCCCGGGGCCACGGTGCCACAGCCACAGAGGCACGAGACGCAGGTGTCGCCGGCAGGGAGTCGAGGTGTGACGCAGCTGGCACCGTGCGTCGTGGCGTGTCGGCCCGGCGGCTGTGACATGGGGGCTGCGCATGTGCGTGGCACGGAGGGGCAGCGGGTGTCAGTGAAACCAGGGTGGCACGGTGGGTCTGTCGGGCTCTGAGACAGCGGGTGTTGCGGCAGGGCACGGTGTACCCCCGGGGGGTACGGTGTGGCTGCATGGTGCAGCCGTGTGCTGTAGCGGGGTGTTGTAGCTCCGCAGGGTGTGCCGGGAGCGGTGGGATGGTTATCCTAGGGGGCTGCGGGACCTCACGGTGTTTCAGAGGTGGCAGGTTGTGCCAGGACACGGTGTCCCTGTGGCGTGGGCTGTTACGCTGGGACCCGTTATCTGCACGGGGCTAGCTGGGACAGGCCATAAGGTGCAAGTGGCTTTTGCGTGATGCAACAAGGCCCCACGAGACGCGGGACCGACGTGCTCAGCGCAGGGGAAGTGCTCGCCCGGGTAGCTGTGCTTGGGGTGGGGAGCGAGAGCCTGGGGACCGAGGTGGTCAGTGTGGGGAGGCTGTCTGGTGACCGAGCTGGGGATGAGGCTCACGGGGCGGTTTGGAGATAGGTGTTTTTGAGGCAAGATGGGGGAAAAAGTTTGGTTAAGGGTGAGGTAGCTGCGGCCCTAAAGAAGAGAGCGCTCGCCAGGAGTGGGGTGTCGGGAGCGACGGCTTGAGTGGGGAAGCGCGGGCTGCGGGGCGCGGGGAGCGCCTGTGCCCGGGGACGCGGCTCCGCAGGCAGGAGGAGCAGGTGCCCCTTGGGCATGAGGGGTGGAGGAGCTCGGGGTGAGCCCTCCTGGCCGCTGGGGAAAGAGGGCTCTTTTGGGAAAGCGGCGTGAGGGTCCTGGCTCAGCGACTGAGGGGCGGCTGCTGGGGCCGGAGAGCTTGCTAGAGGACGGAGGCGTTGGGCAGAGCTCGGGAAGGAGGCGCTGGCACGCTCGGAGGCGCTGGCTCTGCAGGCTCAGCTGGCAAGCGCTGCGAGGAGCAGCAGAGGCAGCGCTGCCGTTGCTGTCGAAGAATCGAACCGGCAGATGCGCTGCGCTAATGAGGACTGACCTTGCGCTGCGGGAAGGGCTTTGGACCCACTTGCTCTTGCCCAGCCAGGCCTGCTGCAGCCTGTGCCGCGGTTGCGAGCCGGGCTCTCGTACAGCGTGTCTGCTTTTTCCCTTCGGTGTTAGCGCCAGAGCATCAGCTCCTCCTCTGCCATCTCTGTGCCCACCCATGCCCGAGCCGATGCGCAGGTCTGGGTCGTGGCCCGCTGCTAGTCCTTACCCCAGATCCCGTCGTGTGATGCGGTTCGGTGCAGGGCCTGAGGACCGTCAGTGAGTGCAGCTGCTCTGCACATTGCCATGGTATCCACCTCCCTCTCTGCTGCTCCCTGAGCCCTGCTCCACGGCTCCCATGTCTCTCTTAGCTTGTTCTGGGAATGTGCACGGCCGTCGGAGGAAGCCTGTGGTAAATGCGATGGTATGCTGTAAACCGCCCTGTGGTATGTGTAAACCCCAGGTGTGCCGGGAGGCCTGCGAGCTGCCTGGCTCGTTGGGACCTCAGGCCGGTGGCGTCGCTCCCCGCGGGGGAGGCCGAGCCGTTACGGGCAGGCAGGGTCTCATGCACTTGGAGAAACGCGCTGCGGAGCACTGGGAACGTGGTGCAGGGCTGCTGGGTGCTGATAAGAGCACCGCGGTGCTGGCACGCTGGCAGGCTCAGCCTGTGCGCCGCGCGCCTGGTTAACGCGCGAAGGAGTCCGCTGCAGTCTCAGCTCAGGGCTCTGGCTTTGCAGCGGGAGCAGCGGGAGCTGGGTCGCGCACGCAGCGCTCGTGCAGGCACGGGGCTGCCGGGACCAGCCCGGGCCTGGCGGCGTGGGGGCTGCTGCACCTGCCAGCCGCAGGGCTGCACTTCCCGGGGTGGCGAGCGCTGGATTTCACGGGATACACGTGGCAGAGGCCGTGCTGGGGCACCCACGCTGCCCCGGCAGGCAGAGCAGCGGTGGCGCTTGCTGTGAGGGCAGGGGAGAGGAGATTTGGGCCGGGAGCCTGCAGGCTCCCAGTTTCGGGAGCGTCCCTTTCCTGCAGACCAAGGCAGTGCCTGCAGAGGGCTGTTGTATTTGCGGCTCAGGTAAGGCTGACTTCCCAAATAGCAGCTGCCTGTTTTGCAGGCTCCTCTTGTGTGCTACCTGAGACACCTTCACTTGAAGGAAAAGGGGCAGGGAAGCCCTGGCTGGCTTAACAGTATGCATCCCTAAAAGCTGCGTAGCGTCCTGTAAGCGTCCCGGCACTTCCCTGGGCTCCCTGCAGATCACCCCTGTGCGTTAGCTCTCTGCTCTGGGCGCTCGCGGTGCTCGTCCTCTGCGCTCTGGGCGCACAGGCTTGGTCCCTGTCTGCAGAGCGCCGTCCAAGCAGACGAGGGCTTATCCAGGGCGAAAGGGGGCAAAGGGAGAACAAGAGATCAAGCCTGTCCCATCTGCCACTGCTGTGCTTGCCCTCACGCTCCCATCTCCTCCGTGGGGCGCTCTGGGCTCTGGGACGTGTCCGAGGATGTTTGCTGTGTCTTGGAGAAGCTCGTGGGAAGGTGCTCCAGAGCTGTGTGCATTCTCTGCCCCCTCCTCCCCTCTTACAGGGCGCTGGGCTCCTCGGCCTTACTCTGCTGGAGGGCCACAGGGCTCCTAGACCCTCGTCACCGCCCCAGCTCCTGGCCTGCATGGGTCCTGCTGCTCCCTGCAGTTCCTTGGCATTGCGCCGGCACCTGGCAGGCCAGAGCCTGGCTGTCCTTCCCGGAGTCGCTGACCTGGGGGTGGCTCAGCAGAGCACGGGACGCAGGAGAGCTGCAGCACACGGTCTCTTGGGCCAGGAGGCACCCGTGTCCTGGCAGGGTCTCTTGCTGCTCAGACCCTTTTCCCCGGGCCGGGCCAAGCCTTTGCATTTCAGAGCTGCTGTCGGGCTGTTGTTCCCCCGAGCCCGCGTCACCGGCGGAGAGCCCGGCTGGTGCCCCAGGGTCAGGCCAGTCCCCACCTGCCCATCTCCTCCTGCACGGTGTCCTCGGGGGTGCTGGCGTCCGTGGCTCTCCTGGTGTTTTCTGATCACGAGAAGACATTGCCACGTGCTTCAGCTCCTGCGCTTGGAACCTCACTAAGTCTCTGCAGTGCCGGGCACCTGGTGTGGCAGCCGCATCACCCTGCTGATGGGCGACGGGCTTTGCTCCAGCAAGCTCTGCTTTAAGATGGGGATTCGTCTCCCTGTGGCGTCTTCAGGCACAGGGTGAACAAGTAGCTTTTCAAGAACAGGTTGGATTTTATTAGTTATCAGTGTTTCAGAGATCAGGTCTTCAGCTGGCCAGAGTTCAGTTTATTTAAATTTATGTCTCCTGTCAGATTTAGAGCCCCCAGGTGGGTTTTTAGACTTTGTGAAGTAGCTGACTCTTCAAGTCAAGCCTCCCAGCACGCTTGGAGTCGTCTCCGAGCCTCTTTTCGGTTCCTTTGCCACCCTGTTTTACTACCTTTGTTCGGCTGAAAGCCTTTGAATTCGCCCTTAGTGGTTTCCATTGTTAGGGGCAAATCTGCACCTGGGGTTGTGACCTTGTCTCTGAAAAGGCAGTCTCTTCAGACAGTTCCCTGTTTACATCCTAATGATGGGCCAGCACTTCAGCTTAAGTAGTCGAGCAGCCTGCACCAACTCTGAGCTCACGGAAAAAGGGATTAAGCTGCCCTACCCCCATATAAACAGCATGAAAAATGGAACCTGCAGCACACAAAGAACATGACATTTTTGCAAAGTGTTCTCCTCCTCTGTACAGACACATGCTAATGTGGAGAGGTAGGTGGAGAGGTGGCAGAGGGACAGGCTCTCCTGCAACACAGAAACCGGGGAGGGGTGTGCTGGGATGGGAAGGAAGCACATTTTAGTCTAACCAAAGGAAATTCCCCTTCTCGCAGCGCAGAAGTGGCTGGTGGCATTTGCCGCCATGTAGGCGAAGAGCTCTGCAGGGGCCGTAAGCAGGCTGCAAACCCCTCGGCGAGCTGACTGACGGGGATGCAGGCGGCCCTCCTTTCCGAAGGGCAGGGTTGCCCCGGGGAGTGGCACCGTTCCCGAAGGCAGCGTGGGGGGGAGAGGGGTGACGGGGGAGCGGGTGGCCCCGGGCAGGGGCAGGGGCTGGCGGTGTGGGAGGGAGCAGCGCTTGGCACGTGCGGGACAAGCCGCTTCCGTGCTGGGGGGACCATGGTCAGGAGCTGCAGCATCCCTACCAGATCCCTGCTGTCGCCCAGACCGTGAGGATGAAGGATGAGGAGGATTATTCCGGTATTCCCCACTCTGGGCTGTGGGCTCACGAGCTGTTAACATCCTTTGCCTCTGCCTAGTGCCTGCCCCGTTGCAGGCAGAGGGGATGGAAAGCACGGCCAAAAGCTTGCAGCGCAGCTGGGCTGCTGGGGGGCTGCACTGAGGGGCTGCGGAAAGCTTGTCTCCCTCCCCAGGACGGTGCCGTGGAAAAGGCTTTCCCAGCTCTGCCGCTTTCTGGTGTTCCCTTACGATTTCTGAGTTTGTTTCACTGCTGGGACGGGGAGGCTTTGCCTCCTGAGCGCGCCCGGGAAATGCTGAGCCAACAGCAGTGCTACGAGAGACTCACTTTCCTTCTGCTTGCCGCTTGCTGCGGCTCCGTCTTGTCCCACTCCCCTCTCCTCGTCCTGAGAGCGGCTGGGGTCGGGAGGGCTGCGCTGATGGCTTGAAAGCGTTGTGCTGGTTTGTGTTGACAAGAGGCCTCCAAGGAGCATCGGAGCGCCTGGAAGAAGCAAGTGTTTTGATGCCGGCTCCCGCGGTCGCCCTGTTTGCCGTACCGAGGGGTTCGCTCTTGCGGAGGCTTTGCAGGGGGTGGTCTTCCCTCGCACCAGCACACAGGGTCTGCCACGATGGGACTCCGGGCTCCTGCTGCTCCTCCTCCCTGTACTGCAGACGTTGCCGGTCTGCCGTGCTCCTGGACATGGGGTTTGGGGGATGGTGGCTGCAAATGGGGTGGCTGGTCTCCGAGATGCCCCTCGCCGGTGGCGTGAAGACAAGGCAGGTGGCGTCAATGGCTGGTGCCATGGCGGGAGGCTGCATCTGTCCCCCTGCGCCCGGGGGAGGAAGGCCAGTGGGACTGGGGGTGCCACCAAGGCTGTGAGCAGGGACGGTGCATGCTCAGCGTGGAGGGTGGCACCACCGGGCTCGGTGTGGAGCTGCGCGAGTTGGGGAGCAAATCGGCTGTGTGGCTGGCAGACGCGAGGCCGTCTGTCCGGGTGGCTGAAGTCGCTGAAAGAGCAGCGAGAGCCGCAGGCAGAAGGAGACGGCTCACGAGCCAGGTCTCCAAACCCCAGTCGGCAAGAAACATCATGCTGAGGAGCAGGTAGCGAGGATGATTAATGCTCCGGTGAAGGGGAAGAGAGCGATATCGAGAGCAAACAGTCCCTTTGAGGGGCGGATGCTAATTTGGGACGAGAGACAAAAAGCCGTTTGTGTGGGAGAGACGCTGAACCACGGCTGTGTTTCTTCTGATGCTGCCTCTCGGGAGCTGCGGCTGTCTGGGCCGCGCCAAGGAAGCGGGGCGCTGGACCGCCGCTGTAGGGCTTGTGGGAAGGACCTTCCCCGTTGCAGGGACAGGGACCGTCCTGGTCCGGCTCCGGGGCAGCGTGCGAGCGTGGCTGTGCTGCAGCTCTGAGGAGCCTTGCCGGGAACGTGGCCTCTGCTCCTCCTCGCCAGCGCCTGCGGACACGGGGCGGCACCGGGGCAGCTCGGCCAGCGCCGAGCGGGGACTCTCGGTCCCTCTGGGCAGGACTGTTTGGATGCCGTCCTGGTGGCGACAGACCTTGGCCGTTTCAGGCTAGATCATCAGTTTCCAGACTACCAGGGTTGTGGTAGGTAGGATGGATTTGCAAACCTGAGGAGAATTCAGTTTTGCCTGTGATGGGGATCAGGCTGAAGCATGGTCCCGTAGCTGGCATTGCAGCCGGGAAAGCTTGGGAGCTGCTCAAGCAGCCTCATCCCGTGGAAGGATGTCCTGTGGGTGTCCAGGCTGCAGGTTTTGAGATGTCTTTCCTGGACCTGCGTTTGTCCAGCGGGAAGGTTCCTCCCTCTCTCAGGGTTTTGATGACGTGTCTGGGACCGGCAGGGGAAAACGTCCCACGTTCGGGGCGGACAGTGGTCTTGGAGGCATTGGATTGCCCAGTTTATAAGAGGCCGGTTGAGGTGTCTGCTGAGGCCAGGGCTTCCCTTCGCTGTCAGTTGCTCATTTCCCTCTGCGGCTACAGAAGAGGTTCTGCCCTGGTCCCTCTTTTCTGTCACCTGATACTTCAGGATAATATTTCCTGGCTTGTTACCTCCTTAACGCGAATGAACGAAGCCTGAAAACCAGTGCACAAAGCTTTGATTCTTTTTTTTTTTTTTAGCCAAAGGAAACTGAGAAATAAACTTTCTTATTATGAAAGAGAGAGAGGCAAAGTTTTCCTGAACTTCTGCTTAGCCAGAACTGATGGTGGGAAGGAAGGCTGCCAAGAAATGGTGTTGTGGGCCGTTCGGTCGGGATTTGGTTCAGATTCACCGTGCGGTGAGCCTGTGAGAGCAGCAACAGTCCACCCAGCAAATGGCACCGAGGATGTGTCGCTGCAGCCCGGCGAGGTGCGCTGTGCGGGCTGTGAGCAGCGGCTCAGGGAGCTGCTGCTGGCGGCAGCATGGTTCTGCCCGTGCAGGCTGCGTGGTGCAGTGCGTGCAGGGCGCGTGGGCTGCAGGCGCCCGTGCAGGCTGCGTGGTGCAGTGCGTGCAGGGTGCGTGGGCTGCAGGTGCCTGTGCAGATGGTGTGGTGCAGTGCGTGCAGGGTGCGTGGGCTGCAGGTGCCCGTGCAGATGGCGTGGTGCAGTGTGTGCAGGGCGCGTGGGCTGCAGGCGCCTGTGCAGGCTGCATGGTGCAGTGCGTGCAGGGTGCGTGGGCTGCAGGCGCCTGTGCAGGCTGCATGGTGCAGTGCGTGCAGGGCGCGTGGGCTGCAGGCGCCCGTGCAGATGGCGTGGTGCAGTGTGTGCAGGGTGCGTGGGCTGCAGGCGCCCGTGCAGGCTGCGTGGTGCAGTGCGTGCAGGGCGCGTGGGCTGCAGGCACCCGTGCAGGCTGCGTGGTGCAGTGCGTGCAGGGCGCATGGGCTGCAGGTGCCTGTGCAGGCTGCGTGGTGCAGTGCGTGCAGGGCGCGTGGGCTGCAAGCGCCTGTGCAGGCTGCATGGTGCAGTGCGTGCAGGGCGCGTGGGCTGCAGGCGCCCGT